>NW_015634502.1:814003-824605 GCF_001515625.1 Sinocyclocheilus rhinocerous
TCATTAACACAGTCAAATGCTTTGTTTCTGAATGAATCAGTCGTTTGAATGAATCGGTTGAATCTCAATGACTCACTGATTAACAGTCACTTGCTGCCACCTACTGGCGGTTTTAATTTCACATTTCGACAATTTTTTTCATGTTTGAAATTATTTCAAATATCAGTATTCAACGTTTTATGTTAAAAACAAAACATTATACCTATTTATGCATCTGTAACTGCAGTTTAAATGCATCAATGTCCCCTCTGAAATACATAAACTGTGTAAATACATCTAAATGCTATTTCAGATGCAGATTCCAGAAATGCTTTCTTATGTTGGAATGAAAGACACTAAGTACCTGATGAAGTGCTTCTTATTCTTACCCAAAAAAACTGAATACAATCTTGCTACTCAAGCTGTGTATGAACATTTTATATATATATTTATTTGCTTCTTTTCCATTTTGCTTTTACTTGTACTTTTACTTTCAATACTTAAGTACGTTTAAGATTTAAAAAATACTTTTCGTACTCAAGTACAATAAATATCACATACTTAAAGACTTTTACTCAAGTAATATTCTTAACTAAATATTGTAGAAACTTAATTTGCTGTAAAGTTGCTTTGCAATGATTTGTATCGTGAAAAGCGCTGTACAAATAAACTTTAATTGAATTGAATTGAATTGACTTCAGCTTCTACCAAAGTCTTTTTTCTGGTAAGATATCTGTACCTTTACTTGAGTATGGCTTTCAGGTACTTTATACACCACTGACCTTTGTACACCTTTTCCTTCTTTTTTGCTTCTCTGTCTCTCTTTATCTCTGAGTCATCATTTAATGACTCTTATAATTATAATTTTTTATATTTATATTTTATATTAAATATATCTTATAATTTTTAATGTCTGACTTGTTTCGTTGACAGTATGCCACACATGCCACTCTTTTTACCTTCCATCTCTCTCTCTCTCTCTCTCTCTCTCTCTCTCTCTCCTTTTCTCTATGCATCATGTCCTCTCTCTGTTCCTCTTTCACACTCCCTTCATCTTCTCTTGTTTCTCCCTCGTTCTCCTGTATTCCGGCCAGATGGCTGAGTCCTGACTGGGCTGCATATGGGCATTTGAAATGCTAATGTTGGTTAGTGTGCTAATATGTTTGTCTACACTGATCAGTTTCAGTGCCAAGATTACAGACTTGTTTTAGTCTCAATTTGTCAACAAATAAGACCATTTGTGGCAGTTGTTGACCTAGAGCTCATTCTCTGTCTCTCTCTGTCTTGTTTCCTCTCAGTGTGGAGGGAGATCCTCAGTGTCCGGACACGGCTAGCTTTTCCGACAGCACCTGTAGTCAGGCCCCATACCTGGGCAACTCAGAGTGCTACGGGAACATCCGAAATATTCCTGGTCCTCAGGGGCCTCCTGTGGCCCCTTCGAGCCCAGCGAGCTTGGCCTGGGCGCAACGGACCCGCAACCAGCCCGCCAGCCTGGCACTCCGCAAGCAAGAAGAAGAAGAGAGCAAGCGCTGCAAAGTGCTCTCTGACAGCTATGAGCTCTCCACGGACCTGCAGGACAAGAAGGTGTGGATCTGCGTTCCTCAATAAACATATAGTCCTTAAGGTCTTTTAGCTGCCTCTTGGAGTTCCCATTGCGTGTTTACCATGGTTAAGGGTTCACCTGGTCATGAAAATTCAAAAGTGTAAAGTTAGAAATTGGTAATTAATTGGTAAATAAATATTGGTAATAAATTGGTAAATAATATATATATTACATTATTATTTAATGGGGGGGGGGGCCGCTGCCCCCCCACGAACATCCCTGTGCCCCCCCTCCGAACAGAGGGGGACGGCCGGACTTTAGTTTTGCGTGTATAATAGTCTAACTCGTAGTGTAAAATAGTCTTAACTGATTGCTTTTAGATGAAAAAGCTGCCCATAACTCCTGGTCTAGGATCTGTTTTCTTCGTAATAATAGCATAACGAAATACATTTGGCAAACAATCCAGTGTATCTGTCCTTCTGTTTTGGAAAGTGTCAAATGATTTTACAATGCATTTTTGCAGAGGGGAGCAAAGTAGCCAATCACAGACATGTTTGTTGATTTCTACAACGCAATGGCCAATCAGATGTGTTTAGGTTGGAACGCACGCATTCACCGCTTTTTGTCCGGTGCTGAGTTCTATCATGCTCGTAAACTTCATAAAAAAAAAAAGTTTCATTGTGTGGTCACATTCATTGGTTAAAACGAAACTTTGTGAGATCGTGATGAATGAGTGACCGTTTTTAATAAATTTAAAGGGAGCGCTCTTTCCATGCTTTATACGATAATATATTCAGAATTTAAATAAAACTTGTGTTTTTCATGCTTGACAAGCGGCCACGTACGACACAGTGCTTGCTTTTCTGTTTAATTTAAGTATTTTTGTGAACGTATATGCTTTAATAACAAATAATTGTAACATTTTACAATAAGGTTCCATTAGTTAATGTTAGTTAATGTATTAAAGTGTATTAAAGTGTTAGTTAATTATTGTAAAGTGTTACCCAAATAATGTATTTTGAGCGTTCATTTGAAACTAAGCGCAAATATATGAGAAGTTAAGCTGTTTTCTTTTCTGTTTTCACATTTTGAAAAATGTGTGGGAACCATGCATAGCACAGGATTATATCAGATGGTCATAGCATGGTGTTCTTATATATAGTGTGAAAATAAATATATATCATATTTACGTACAATCACAAGTAATGTAAAGAAATTGTTGCCATCTCCAAAAAGCAGTAATACCATGTTTTAATACCATTAATGAAAGGAAATCAAATACTGTTTACTTTTCTGAAGTGTTTTGTGCTTAATTAATGTTTATCCTAATTCTCAGCAGCACAAACAGCCCATAGGAAAATCTACTAATCACAAAGTGTTTGTGTTTGAATGTGCATGGAGGCCATCTTACAGGCTTTAAACTACAGTCACGCCTCAAATATACGTAATGGCCTCCAGTCATGCTAATGTGAACCCAAACCTTCATCTCACATAATGAAAGATGGGATTGTAGTTATGATACAGAGTGCTGTTATGCTTTCATAATAATACTAAGGATCTCTGCATTGTGGAATTATCCACTCATGGAGAGGCATGACCGAGACGTATGAAAATAATCCAACACCCCAACATCTACAGAATTACTGCTTATATCTTTTTTTTAAAATAAAAATAATTGAGAAAGACTGCCATTAAATAAGTCATTTCCTAGATTCTTTGTGTTTCAGGTTTGATGAGTAAAGCATGTAGACACATTATGCATTACGTTTGAAGAACAACGCACCACTTCTTTCTCTTTTTGCACTCTTTCTTCAATCCTCTCATTCTCTCTGTTTGTTCATCTTCCTTTGTATCAGGTGGAGATGCTGGAGAGGAAGTATGGAGGTTACTTGCTGAGCAGACGAGCGGCTCGCACAATACAGACGGCGTTCCGGCAGTATCGCATGAACAAGAATTTTCAACAGCTACGCAGTTCCGCCTCTGAAAGCCGAATGACTCGCCGGATCATCCTGTCGAACATGCGTTCACAGTATTCGTTTGATGAGCGACAGCCACAGGCAATATAACAATATAATGGTTAAAACCTGCATAAAGTAGAAAATTCAGCTTGTCTGTGAGATGATAATTCTGTTTTATGTGATGTTTACATAATTTCCATAAATTATTCATTATTCTTTAGGTTCAGCCCCAGACGCCCCAGCAGCAGCAAGGTCGATATACCAGCCATCACACTTCGACTCTGGGCACAGCTAGCCAGGCAGGAACCACAGACTCACAGCAGGAGACTGACTCACCCGCACACTGTCCTTCAGACAGAGAGGAGTACTCGCATGCAGACGACGCCTTCAACAAACAGGTGACAGATGTGTGAAATACTCAAGAAGTGAACCCTTAAATTAAAGTTCTGTTAAAGATTTAGGTTTAAATTAATTTCAATACAGGTCAGATATATATAGTTGGGATGGCTTCAGAATTGGTATAAAATTGTTGTTCATGTTCCTTTGAAACATATGATGTTGTCTTACAGCTGACAAATCCATAAAAAATGTAACTCAGGCATCATTTCCCTCATTTCTAAATGACAAGCCACAGCATTACACTAAAGGAACATTTGGTTACTTGTCAGTTAGCAGACACTTTTTTCCAAAGCATCTTACTGCAGAGACAGTCTCCCTGGAGCCTTGAAATCCTTTATAAACGGGCACGATGGTCATTAGCAGACCCAGAAAAAAAATCTGTTTTTTTTTATATTTTATGCTCTAATTTGAAATAATTTAAATATTTTAAAATGGTTACTGATAAGATCAGATTAGACAAAATATTACAAATGCACAGATATTTAAACTTCTGATACTGATATGCTGACAATTATTGTCGTGTCAATTAAAATAGAACACTGAAAACTATTATCAGTCATTTTAAATACTAAAAGCGAATTACAGTATGAAAAATGTATAATGAGTTTTGCTGTAAAGTTGTTCATTTCAAATAAATGCTGTTCTTTTTTAACCATCTGTTCGGCAAAGAATCCTGAAAAACACGGTTTGCACAAAAATATTATGCAGCACAACAGTTTTCAACATTAATAGTAATTATTGAGTGTCAAATCAGCATATTAAAATGATTTCTAAATGACCATATGACATTGAAGACTGGAATACTGAAAGTTCAGCTTTGCCACCACAGGAATAAATTAGACTTTTAAAGGAATCAAAATAGAAAACAGTTATTTTAAATTGTAAAAATATTTCACAGTATTACTGTTTTTACTTTCATTTTGATCAGATAAATGCAGCCTTGGTGAGCGTAAGAGACTCACAAAAACATAAAAAATCTTATAGACCCCAATCTTTTGAACTGTAGTGTAAAGGTCTGTGTGCTTCTTCTCTCAGGTGACATCTCTGGCTGACTCTATGGACGACACTCTGACGTGTCAGTCTGGCCGAGAGGACTCTCAGGATGGTGGTGGGGGAGGCGGTGAGGAGAGCGAGGATTTTGGCGAGTGTGTGTGGAGCAACAAACCTAACTCACGTAGGAGGGTCATGGGGGAGCAAGAACGTCTGGGGGTCATGCACGAGGACAGCACAGCTACCTCATACAGCGACGTCACGCTTTATATGGACGACGGCATGCCATGTTCTCCACTATCCATCGAGCGGGTTCCCTCTAGTACAGACACGGAGTACTGGGGCGTAAGCAGCGGGGTCGGAGGACGTGAAGACAGCCGGGATACAGAGGGCGGCGGGAGCAATAACAGCCGGCGTAGCACACCGTGCACTGAATGCCGAGATTTCCGGTTGCGGGGGTCACACCTCCCCGTTCTCACCATAGAGCCACCTAGTGACAGTTCTGTTGACATGAGTGACCGTTCAGATCGAGGATCCCTCAGCAGGCAGCTGCTTTATGAGCAGGAGTCTACGGCGGGTGGATCGCCTCAAGGGACTCTCAAACACAACCCCGACCCTCGCACACCCAATCCCTGTGCAGCACAGGGCCAGACGAGACCCCCGGGTCGCCCCATCCCATCCCCTCTTACAACACACGTACCACACCACACAATGATGCACCACCATCACCACCCACACCTTCACCATCCGTTGCACCACCACCCTATGCCACACATCCATCACCCCTACCCTGACCCCACGTCTCCCTCGCCCACTCAGCCTCCACTCACGCCACTTTCTTCCTCGTCCTCCGCGCCACTGCCCGCTACTGGCCTGGAGCACTCGGATGGGGACAACGACTCTCTGAACTCCACCACCAACTCCAATGAGACCATCAACTGCAGCTCAGGCTCTTCGTCTAGGGACAGTCTAAGGGAACCGTTGCCTCCTCTAGGAAAACAGACCTATCAGAGAGAGAGCAGGCATAGCTGGGACTCGCCCGCCTTCAACAACGACGTGGTGCAAAGGAGGCATTACCGCATTGGACTGAACCTCTTCAACAAGTAAGATATCTTCACCAAAATAGGATTGATATGTGCTCTTTTAGTTGACCTTTTGAGTTGTCCAGCAGTCTAAATCTTTTTTTTTTTTTTTATTCCCCTTTTTAATTTAAAACTTTGTCTCAACGCCGCTGTCAGTGCATTCATAAAAACCTCAAAATGACCCCCAACCCCTTAATCTGTTCTTTCAGAGCAGTTTCTTTTGTTGTTTGACTGACATTAAATGACAGAGACAGCAGGTTTATTAGGCTGCTGTCACTTTAAGACCGAATGCACAGATCTAATACTGACAAGCATTCAATTACTTTCCCAGCTGTTTATGTTCACTTAAGACATAACTGTCAAAGTTCAAGTGAAAACTCGCCAAGACAGACATTTTGACTTATTTTTATGTTTATTTGTCCATTTAAGAGCACACCCGATGCCCAAAGTAGCCTATACCTAAGTGTTTTGCTCTGTCTTGGATCACGTACACAGAAAGCCTGGGGAACAATGTCTCTTTCGCAGCTCAGTGCGCTTTTAACAGTGAACAAATTAAGCCAAAATCAAAAATGAAACTAAAATTCTATTAATCGCACAGCCCTAGTCATTAAATCATCTTTGAGAACAAGGGGGGCCCATGGTGGTTTGGAAGCCCTATGCAACTTGCGTACTTTGCGTATAAGGATGACCATCACTGAATATGTCTCTTATAAATTAATATAAACATTAACCTAAAATCTTGATTTTAGAAAAGTGTATGGATCTATCTACAGATATCTCCTCCATATGGTTTATCAGACCTGCCGTATTGAATTTTTACATCCTAATATTGAGGAGAGGACAACCCCAGGGTGATTTCTCTGAACCTCTTTTCTGACTTAATACCTGTGTTAAAGATCGCAGACAATTTATGGTAGTACAGTTTTATTTTAACACATTGCTCCTATTATAAATCATGGAAATTGATAATGAAAAGTAACTGCAACATTTTATGATGCAAGATTGATATGTTATACATCTTTTAGCACCTTGGGAACTTTTAGCAGGGTGCTTTAGATTCTGATGAGGAAATGGAACCATAAGCAATCAAGTGGCGATCAAACCAAAGACAGATTTGAACCTAAATCTGTTTGGATACAAAAAAAATCTGATTTAATTTTTGCTCAAGTGTCTATACATCTGTCTACTCTAAGGCTGTTGTTGCTATGTCTTATTTGTCTTTATTTCAGTTGATTATAGTTTTACTGGAATGAATCATATCCTATTTGTTTTATCCTCACTCTCTCCGTCTTTCTCTCTCCGTCTTCTAGGAAACCAGAGAAGGGGATCCAGTATTTGATAGAGAGGGGTTTTGTCTCAGACACTCCTGTGGGCATTGCACGTTTCATCCTGGAGAGGAAAGGCCTGAGTAGACAGATGATCGGGGAGTTTCTGGGAAACCGTCAGAAACAGTTCAACAAGGATGTGTTGGAGTTAGTAATGATGTTTTTCCTGTCTTCCAACCCCAGACTGTAGCAAAGCATCCATATGCTGTTCACACCAGCCTGGGGGCAAAAAAACTGAAACCAGACACAGGCTAAAAAATCAACAAAAACATGTTGGCAGAAGAATTTAGCGATCTTTCTTTTTGTTTTTCTTTCTCAGCTGTGTGTTGGATGAGATGGATTTCTCGGGCATGGATTTGGATGACGCCCTGAGGAAGTTTCAGGCTCAGATTAAGGTTCAGGGGGAAGCCCAGAAGGTGGAGAGACTGGTAGAGGCCTTCAGGTAGCCTTTGCTTTCATCTCACCCTTTGCTCTTTTCTCTGCATTTCATATTTCAAGGCTCCAGACTCATTCTTCCCACTGGTCCCTCTTTTGCAACTAACTTTCTCAGCTGGTCGCACGAGCACATGATTTGGTTTTTTTTTTTTGCGCTACAACATGGGATTATTCAATGCATGCTGATGAACTTTTATCATAGTTTATAGTTATATGGAAACGAAAGTGGTTAACATTAAACCTGTTCTTTATCATCAGTAGTATTATTTGTGATTTAAATTTTGTGAATGGGAGTTTCTTTCACGAGTAGCTACATGATTTGGTCGCCATGATTTTTTTTTTTTTTGCGCTACAACATGGGATTATTCAATGCATGCTGATGAACTTTTATCATAGTTTATAGTTATATGGAAACAAAAGTGGTTATTTGTGATTTGAATTTTGTGAATGAGAGTTTCTCTTTTGCTGTGTTAAGCCGCGGGCTTCGGATGCTTTCACTTTCGAATTCGCGATCTTGTTGTCACTGTTTTGCTTAAATACATCTACACACCTTTCATTTTTTAATAAGATGAGGCATGGCACACACATGCTGTATTATATACCGACTAATAAATTACAGAACGTTTAGCAAACACTGAGGAATCAAATAAATAAAAGAGAGCCTCCATAGCGTAATGTGAGGTAAACAGCAAAGATAACAAGTTTTCAAAAATGAAAACAAAAAGAAAAGTAAAATTAACGGTGACAGTGCTTGCATGTTTTTTCCCCCACAAGAATACCAGCATGTTCACCTTCTCTGGTTTAAGAAGCGGTCTTTTAGTTGACTTTCGCTTGAAACCCATCCATCGTTTCCTCAATACGTTTCCAAATATTCCTCATTTTTGCTGCACGCACCTTCGCGCTCGTGCTGACGCAGCGAGTATACTCTCTAAGCACTGTTTCGTTATGCTTTCAGTTTCGTTTGTCGTTTGATGTTTCTCATATGCAACATAAATTGCAGCGCTTATGAGTTGACCAACGCGGTGGTCGCGCCAGTGAGACCGCACACAAAATTTAGTCGCACAGGCAGAAAAAGTTCCACTGGAGTATGAACTTCTTTCTTTCTCACAGTCAGAGATACTGCGTGTGCAACCCTGCACTTGTCCGCCAGTTTCAGAACCCAGACACTATCTTCATCCTGGCATTTGCCATCATCCTTCTCAACACAGATATGTACAGCCCCAACGTCAAAGCTGAGAGGAAGATGAAGCTGGAGGATTTTATCAAGAACCTTAGAGGTGATCCAATCCAGTATACCTTTAGCTAAATCAGATAGATTTTTGGTTTCCAACTGAAGACAGTACAGCAGTTTTCACCATCTGTATCTTGCTCGTTGTCCCCCTCATTTTCATTGGCAGGAGTGGATAATGGACAGGATATTCCCAGGGATATGTTAGTGGGCATCTACCAGCGCATTCAGAAATGGGAACTCAGGACAAATGATGACCATGTGTCTCAAGTGCAGGCTGTGGAGAGGGTCATCGTGGGCAAGAAACCTGTGAGTCAAACCATGTGTTTCACTCATGCATGTTATACTTGTGGTTGAAACTCCATATTGTTGTTCAGCTTGTAGTAAAAAGGTAATTTGATCTCTAGTTTGTTTATTTGTGTGGTTTAGTGTGAAACAAACCAAGCTGTATTTTAATATGTTGTGTGTGTGCGTGTGCAGGTGCTTTCTTTGCCACATCGCAGGCTAGTGTGCTGTTGTCAGCTGTATGAAGTCCCTGACCCCAATCGACCCCAGCGGAGTGGAGTTCACCAGCGCGAGGTCTTCCTCTTTAATGACCTGCTAGTGGTGAGTCTTCACTTAGCGCATATTTGCCTAATTACTGTCAGAAGATATAGTAGAAGAAAAATACTCACTTGGGTTTAGAGTCATGTGCACTTACAATAATTATATAATAGTACAATATTTGCATTGATTAATGTATACAAGATGTATAGGCCTACTGTTTTCATTAAAAAATTAAAGAACATTTAGCCTATATTATATAACTGTATTCGGAGTTACATTGTACAATTTCAGACTTATAACTGTATATTTAGATTTTCATTTTTTTATATTTAAAATTACAACTTTATCTTCTGGATTTATAAATATATATTTAGATTTAATGTAATTGTTTCATATACAGTATTTACATATTAGGGGTGTGCCACATCATACCGTCCACGATGATACCGGTATACATTTTTACATGATAAAAAAAGTGTCATATCGCGATATCAATGATATAGCGACGTGATGACGTATGGCGCATTTACATTCCCTGGTGCGCACAACAACAACAACACAAACCCAATAGGTGTGTTCGACTTGAAGCAGCGCTGCACAGACTGATCGGTGTATGACATCTTGGGTTGGGAACTGAGTTCTGTTTTTTGAAAAGAATCGGAACCGTGAGCAATTTCTAAGTTTCGGTTCCAAAAACGGTTCTGGTGCAACACGTGACCAAGCGTTGTGAGCAGCCTTGCGCCGGCGTTTCCCATAAAGGGTGTCACAAACCAAATAACAGAAACGCTGCCTGCCTCTTTAATTACTGAGCACATTGTTTCCCATGACTCGCACTCCACAGACGCGCCACGTCTTTAACTGCCGAACACATCGTTTTCCGCGACTGTACGTGCACTCTTTGATAACTGTGCACGTTGTTTTGTCTGACTGTTCATGTACCGGCAGTGCGCAGCTCCTGCCGCCACTAAATTACATTATGTTTGTCCCATATTGTCATTAATATACATACTGACTTCAACTTGGACCACTGAATAAATAGACTGCTATTGTTATGTAAGTATGACGGTTAGATTATTTAGTGTACAGGTCATTTCAAGAGTGATAAAGTGACAGAAAA
>NW_015634502.1:826014-863480 GCF_001515625.1 Sinocyclocheilus rhinocerous
TCATGCATTTTAAATGTTTAAAAATGTGGAAACCACTCATTGCATCACACCGTCTCCTGACTGCATTATTATTTGTAAAATAGGGGCTTTATGGAGTGTGTGTATACATGGTTATAAGTATAACCGTTAATATTTCATTAATTTAGGGAAATGAACAAGTGTCTTAGCCCTCAAGGGACTATTTGGCCAACCAGCTTATTCCTGCTTGAAAAGCAAAATGTTATTGATGGTGTAAAAAACATCAACTTTGAAGCACATGTGATTGATGGACTAGCATTACTCAACATTACTTACTACCTTACAGCAACACTACATTCAATGAAGGTAAAATAGTAAAAAAAAAAAAATAATTGTTTATTTAAATGGAACTGGAACCGGAATCGAAACCGGAAAATTTCTAACGATACCCAACCCTAATGATATCAAAGTATCACGAGAGCGGTTCTAGAGCATATTTTAGCGCATAGTCTTACCGTCAAAAATAGGCGAGATGCCTATCTTTAGCAAAGCGGAGCACTTCTGAAACGTGCCGCGGCGCAGCTGGTGTAAACACAGTTATTGTGTTTAGAGACTAGCTCTGGTGGCCGCGTCGGAGCCACAACACGCCGCAGACGCGTGCAGTGTAAATAAAGGGTAAGTCACTCTCGCGGTATTTGATGTCATACACCGATCGGTCTGCTTCAAGTCAAACACACAGCTGCTGCTGCCACCTTATGACAATAGATTTACACTTCGAATTAGGTAGTCTGTCATCGATGACAGTAGCTCATTGGAAAAGGATGGAAAATGCCCTTCATTTTGTTTGCACTAATAAATGCTGCAGCCTGCCAGCTGCAATCACCAATAAAACATTAAACAATACAAATTTATCGTCATAAATATCGTTATCGCAAATATTCTTGAAATATTGTGATATAATTTTGAGGCTATATCGCCCACCCCTAATACATATAAAATATCTCTACAGGTAATTCATTAGTCACAATCAAGCCATTTTTGGTCCTTGCTGCAGCCAAAATGACAAAAATAACATATTCTTTATACATACATATTAGATATTTACTCATAGAACTACTGCAACTACTACTAATAATAACAATTGTTAAAGACATAAAGAACGAGAAGGTGTCAAAACTTAAACACCTATTTGTACATATTATTTATTCTTTTATTAATTTAGAATAATAGTAAAGTCATCAAAATTATTAAATAGCACAAATGGAAGTACGGAAATAATGCAGTGGCCAAAACAAGTTAAACAAATCAAATCTTATATTTTAGTTTGTTCAAAATTGCCAGTCTTGGCCTAGAGTACATCTATTTAGACACAAGGAAAAAAAAAAGTCATATGTATCTAAGCAATTTTGTGTTAAGGGTATGTGTATGTATAATGATGAAACTACACAGCCTAACATCCCTTATGTTCCCGACTTCAGGTAACGAAGATCTTTCAGAAGAAGAAGACATCTGTGACGTACAGTTTCAGACAGTCTTTTCCCCTGGTGGAGATGCAGGTTCATATGTTCCAGAACTCCTGTAAGTATATTCATCCCTCCATCTGTCTGACCATCTGTCCCTCCTTCTTTATTTATACTATCACTCCATCCCAGCTCGTTTACACACTCTGCTCTCATCCACTCCATCACTCCATCTCATCGCCGTGCTCTCTCGTTACCCTTTCCTTGCTTTCATGTAGGTGGTGTTTTGGTTTCTTAGCAGCATATGAAGGAGAAAAAGAAGTCTTATCTGAAAATCCTCACCCTCTATTGTGGCTGTGCTGTTAATTGGGAACGTCTGTGGAATGTCTGTTTTCTATTTATCTTAATCAGTGTTTGTTTTGCACTTGTTTTCCACTAAAAAAATATCTACACATCTTTAAAAGAAAATAAATTAGCTTGAAGAATTATTCCACATGGTTAAGACCATATATTTTGAATGAAATATATCTTTCCTACACATTGACATGCTGAAGTACAGTACTTGTGTGTATCTGTGGATTTTGTCAGAATGAAGGATCTATAACTAATTACATGAGACACAGCACATCCCTCTTTTCTGGGTCTCTCTAATTTGACTGCATTTACCCTCTCTCTGTCCCTCTCTCTCAGACTATCCTCACGGTATCAGACTGACATCAGCGATGCCCGGCAGTGAGCGTAAGGTCCTGATTGTGTTCAATGCGCCAAGCCAGCAGGACCGAACGCGCTTCACCAGCGACCTGCGTGAGAGCATCGCGGAGGTTCAAGATATGGAGAAATACCGTGTAGAGTGTAAGAAATCCTTTAATGTTACCTGTTGTTTCACACATGACAGATCAAAAGCATGAAGTTCCTTTCCTGTTTGCAAGCTGAAATTTCTGAAATTTGCTGTGTATCTGATTAATTATTAATTAGGGTTATTGTTCATTATGGTAATAGTCTGTTTTTGCCAGCATTAACCCCTGGTCTCTCTTCTCCATAGCTGAGTTAGAGAAGCAGAAAGGTGTGATGCGTCCAGGGCTCCTGAGCGGAGATGGGGGCGGGGTTGGCGGAATAAAGACTGAAGCTGTGAACGGCACTCTGGGTAGGCCCAGTCTGGATGACACGTACACAGCAGGGGAGGGGCTTAAACGAACAGCACTTAGCTCCTCACTGAGAGACCTCTCTGAGACAGGTACAACACACATTCACACAAAAAAAACTCCATTCTATTTAAACTACAGCTGTCAGTTTTATGTGTTCATTTAATGGAATTATAGCATAAAAATGCAGTAAGTATTAGCACATTTAATTATGGATGCTTTATGGATTTCTGTGGACTGTAGGCAGCTGACAGACCTATGTTGTAAAACAAACAATTTGATTTCTTAAGCCACTTTTTTCTATTCATTGCTTTTTCTTGTTTGCCACAGTGTAATGTCTTTTTAGTTTCACTCAAATATGGACATTAATTAATTGGATTAATTACAAATAAATTAGTGTATATTATTTTTATAAACTATTGATAGCTCTAATTTAAATTTGTTTTTGGCTTCTCTTTATTGGGAGAAATATTTATAATTCCACCATAGTTTGATCATGAAAGGCGTTCTGTGAGTGCTGAAGCTGAACTATAGAAGTGCTGAACTTCTATAACCAAGTACAGTTTGACAGACACTGCCCTCTAATGGCACATTATGTCCTTGCGTAAGGCTTTTTAAACAAGTGTCTGGGGAATAGCATGCTCATAATTTTTTGCAATGATTAGTATGTACACTGTCACAGTATGCAAAATTTCTGTATGCATATAATGTACAGATGATACATTTTTTAAGATGTGCAGTATATAATGGAGCAGACTCCGCGAAATACTGTATCCAACAATACAATGATCTTGACTTTGACCTTCTAAGTAATATCTGCCAAATGTTTTTTTCTTACTCAGTGTTTGATGGGGTTGCCAAGTGCTAACATATTTTTACACAAATTATATAAAAATACAAAATAGCCATTTTATAGAGGATAACTCGCAGAATTAAATGTAATGTGGTCATGTGACAAACACTACTGTTTTAAATGCCATCTAAACACAGCCAATATCAAGTTCAGTGATGTGAAGTTGAGTTTTGTCAGGAGACATTTATGTACACAATTTGTAGATATTTGTTCATTGAAAATGGATCATCCAGGGCCAAACACCCAGTATTGATATTTTAGAAGATGTTTTCTCCATGACCTTTGACCCTGACCTTGCTGTGCTTGGTTGGATACAGGAAAGCGAGGCCGTAGAAACAGCGTTGGCTCTTTGGATAGTACTATAGAAGTAAGTCAGGCAGATCTGCTAACGGCTTGTAATCATAATAAAATTTAATTATCTTGTGTTTCAGCTTTCTTAAATGCATGAGACCTCTGTGTTTAAAAACATTGGCTTTGCATGAATTTTTGATTGTTGTGATGCAGTTCAGCATGTTTTAATCCGTATTGTGTAAAAAACTTAATTGGTGTTTGCTTTGCATGCAGTATTTGTAATATGTTATGCCTGGTGCAGTTGCTTATGACTAATGCATTGCTCTGGTAAATTAATGGCCCCAATCAGTGTCTGAGAGCTGCTTCAGTTTTAGAGGTTTAGATGCATGTTTAAATACATGTAAAATGAGTGAGATTCTATAATGAGGAAGCTTTACTTTGTTATCTGACTGATTTTGTGGCTTGTGAAAGTGACACTGTCATTTCTAACTTTGGTAAGTTGTTTGAGTCTGTTTGTATTTAATGCTGAAAAGCTTTTTGGGTTGTCACTGAGCAGGAGATGTGAGTACAGTGATGTTTCATGTCTTGTGTGCTTGTACTTTTAAGTATCAAGATCAATTGTTGCTCTGTTTTGTTTTTTTGTTTTTTTTTAGATGTGCCATTACAAAAATTCTGGCTGATACCAATAAACTGATAATTATGTTCATGTTATAACCATTTGCTGATAAATGGAAATCATTCAAATGTATTAATATAGTACAGAAATTAAAAGTACACATTAGAAATAAAATATATTAATTTCAAATTCTGCAAGTGAATTCAGTCATTACATTAACATTTAACAGTAAATTATTGGTGTTTTTAAATATAATCTTGTAAATCATATTGTTTTTACACTGTACTTTGTACATTCACTTGTTTTAGTGTTTTATTTTTCTCTTTTTGTAAATTAGAAAAAAAATTGTATAGAATTTTAATAGAGAGCCAATTGGTAATTGCATGAAAATCATTATCTCTTATAATGAATTTTAATATTGGTGTGTTCTTGAGAAGTAACATGCATTATTTATTTGAAAAAGGTATCTGGGGAATGCCTGTCACTTGTAACTCATAAGTTCTAAGACTGGCCATCTACTCAGATTTCCAGTGTAATGACTGTCTGGCTTTGTGTGTTTGTGCACACTGTAGGGATCCATCATTAACAGTCCTCAGCCGCATCAACGCTTGCCCATAGGGGGCGCCGTTCCCGGCTGCTATGGGCTGGAAGACTACCGGCCTCACCGCCCCATCCTGAGCCCCGGAGTAGGGGTGGGGGGTGGGCCGGGGCAACTTCACAACGCCGTAGGCAATATGGGGGGAGTCCCTGGCATCAGCAATCGAGGTGGGGGTCCGGGGAGCAGTTCTGGCGGGAGCAATTCCGGTTCCTTCCTGGGCTCCCTGTTTGGGAGCAAGCGCGCCAAACCCCCTGCTCCCCTTACTCCCCCCGGGCCACATTACCCGGCCCCCGTGCCACCTCCTACTACAGGAGGGCCGCCACCTCCGTCCCCCTCCGCCCTCAGCCAGTCAGACCCCGGTGGGCCATCCAAGATCCAGGCCCTGCATGCTCAGTACTGTCACAACAACTTTGGCCAGCCTCCACCCCCCTACCACCATCATCATCAGTACTACATGCAGGCCGTCGCCCCTGGCCATCCGCCCGCTATCCATCATACCCTACAACGAGGGTCCCTCCCACGGCGCGGGCCGCCCGCTCCTTCACACGCCCAGTTCCAGCAGCAACTATCCCATCATGCTATGCAGCAAGGCCGCTACAGCAATATGGCCTGCACCCCTCCGCCTCTGTCCCCGCATTCGCCCAATTCCCCCATCGCCCCTTTCACCTTTTACCACATGCATCCCAATCCCATACGCCACGTACGGGTGCCCGGTCCTACCGGCAAGCTTCCTCTCACCCTGTCTCACTCTCAGCCCCACCCTCACGCCCACTCCCACGTTCACTCTCATACCCACAGCCATCCAGTACACGCCCACAGCCCACACCCCTTACTGGATCACTCCGCCCATCAAACTCACTTCGTTTTCTCGCCGCCCCCTCAGGCGCCATCCGCCATCACCGCCCGCTACATACCCCAGGGCGTCGCCCACTACATCCCACAGTATCCACCCCTCTCCTCCATTCCACCTCCTCCACCACATTCCCCGTTACCTCCTCCTTCATCCCCACATACCCCCCTGACCCCTCTTACCCCGCTCTCCCCGCTTGCCCCGCAGCTCCCAGGACACATGGGGCTGCATTTGGGTGGCCCAGGGGGTGGAGGAGGAGGTGGAGCCAGCAACAGCAGCACGGTCGGCAGCTCCAAATCCAAACCTATCAACCGCATCAGCACGGTGGTGTAAGGGTGAGCCGCGGCAGAGGGCGCAGGGTCCCAACGCGGAGGAGCCGGAGCCCAGGCAAGCGGAAGCACACCATACTCAGACTCTGTTACTTCCATATCCGCTTCCCTCACGTGTAGGGCGGGAATCCTGGCCGGCTACATGCTCATTGCTAGCCTGAATGGCATCTTGCTGTTGGCTGCCATTCAAAACAAAGGCTGTGTAACAGCATCAAATCTCCGACTGAAGATCTAAGAAGCCTAATGGAGACAGTGGTTAAGCAAATGAAGTGTATTTTAAGAGTTCGAGTTGAAATTGACATGCATGGCTGCCAAAGGAAAAGGTTACAGGGAGAAAGGGGGTGCCAATTTAAGTCGGACTGATGATCTGGAGTTTAAGAGACCAAGTTTGACTGTACAGAAGTCAGAAGACGACAATGGTGAACTCTTTAAACACTCAACATGGAAACAAAACTGGACAGATGAGTGCAAAATATAAAAGAAACTGAACTTTCATTCATAGTCTTTTCAGTTTTCATGCGTCTCAGATGACAATCATTTCAGGGTCAGTCAGAAAATGTTTGCTTGATTCATTTCTCAAAATTGACAAATGTATTCCTCAGCACATAAGAAGGGCCAGCATGCACTTGGGGGGATGCCAAACACTATGTTTTAATCATTTTAAAAGAGACTTTTATTTTACCCTGTGAGTGAAAGGACAGGATGGGAACTGCTGAGAAAACTTGCATCACTACACAGTAAAAAACAAACAAACATTATTTTGAAACCATCTGAAGAATGTTTTGTGGTTTTGTCTTGAAGAAGCTGGGCATCCGGTTTGCAATAAGTCAGCCATAACAGTAAAAAACACTTTTTTGAAGACCTCAGTGAAGTCAAGATGTCATTTGCGCCAAACAGAATGTGTAGAAAAAGATTTAAAATTGTTTGGTAGATATTTTGTTCTTTTGTTTTGTTGCTATTATATAAGACAATTAAGCATACTAACCTAAATGCAACGTACACAAAAGTGTCATGACTAACGGCAACCAATAATGAGGACATGGATCTGTTTATTTCCTGCCACCTGTTACCTCAGCATCTCTCTTTCCCTTTTAGCGTCACCATTTCACTATTATTTTCATTTTTACTACTTAAACAGTCTCACCTGACCAATGAAACATGTATATTTGGCAATTCATCATTACATAACCTTAGTGCCTACTGTAAAGGTTTGTCATTGGAGGTTTGAGATCAGTGTTATATTTTCTTTGGATGGCCTGTTGAAGGAGCAGGGTGTTTGCATAGAGTGTCATTGAAATTTTGAAGTAAAATCTGTACTTATGGGCTTGGTTTTGTACAGCTTCGATGGTCAAAATGTGTTACAGATATCATAAATATTTAGAAGTAACTGAATTTGAAAAAGAACGTCTGGATATGGGTAATTGTAATGGGTGACTTTATTACTATTATGATGTCAAATACTACTGATATAATTCTTGCTATTTTTGGTGTAAAAGCTACTAATATAATACATGGATATGTTTTAGCAGAGTGCCGTGCTGAGTGTTTTCTAAGAGCTTTTTTTTTAGACAGACCAACAGGCTAGGGTTTGTGTGTGTGTGTGTGTGTGTACAATTAATGTTTAGCAAACTAATTGGACTGCTAATTTCAGGTAAATGTTTTGCTGCAAGTTTGTAAAACTATATCCACATAAAAGCTGTATGATCCGTGTAAAACTCGTTGCCAGAAGCCATACATACTTGAGCAACTCACTCGTTTAATATTGTGAATTTACGCTGAGTTGCATGTCCAATGTCAGTGCCCTCTTATTTTTTTTTTTTATATGAAAGCGTGTTTAGGGAACTTACATTCACACACACGCACACACTCATTCACACTGAGAAGCTGTAAAAGCATCTTAAAATGTGAAGATCTTTTTGCTAAAATTTTCTGGTTTTGCACATACACAAGTTAAAGATCATCAGTGCCTAGTATCCAAAGCTCCAATACCATCTGCGTCCCTCCAAACAGCCCCTCTATCTTTCCTTACTTCTCCCCTAGACAACCAAAATGGGCCATTCTCTCTCCATTAAGCAGAATCATTCACAGTATTACATTAGTGATGTGTTAGTGTTGAGGAGTTATTTTTATACTTATAAAATTTTAACATTTTTTGAATGTCCTACAAAACATCTTAAATAAGAATATTAATCTCTGCTGCTAGTCCCAGTCATTTATTTTTATTGCTTTATTTATTTTTTATTATTTTCTTTGCCTATATAAATAAAATAAAAAGTCAAACTACAATACTGTTTATTCAGGTAATGGATTCCAGTACTTCAAATCTGCTAGCATTACCCATAACCGGAAACCTTAAGGCCCTTGTAGACAAACAGGAACTCCTTGCCCCTGTTCATAATCTGTGGCGTGATCTGAATTTAGAGGGCCATTCACTACATTTCACATTTTTTTCCTATGGGCAGTATTGCTTCTCTCTAACGCTTTGCTCTTGTGCTTGTATTAAAAGTCCTGAAAGCTGGGGCATGCTGAGCTCAAATGCAAATAAAGCAGAGATGTATGATGTTAAAAAAATATCCAGTAGTTTTTGAGAAGTGTGTTCTGGTTTATGGACACGCTAATGTCTTGCGCCACCGTGCCCCGTGTTGCATGTCTGCACTTAGCTGAATGATGCTGTATAAACCTGAATGTATATATTAGTTGATATAAATATGCCATATTTACTCTGCACTGGACTGGGGAATCAATATCTGGCTGGGAATGGGAACTTGAACCATTGTTTACATTTTAAGGACCTGGGGGTGGGGTGGGGCTTGGAACGAATTGTAATTGTAAAATTGTATCAGTACGTGTGTAAGAGCAGTTCCTATATTTAAAATTAATTGTATGAAGTTTTATTTGTATATATATGTATGAGGTTTCAATGCAGAATTAATTCAGAGAAATTATGTGATAATTTATTGCTCTCATTCTATAAAACATGTTCTTGCTGTTGGAAAGTAGTTTTTTTATATATATATATATATATTTCTGAGGGACTATTTGTCTGTGTGTTACTCTATTTTTGTGTGTGTACAGTATGAATGTGTGTGTTGTGTGCATCCAAGTATGAAATCAGGGTGTTGACAGATTTATATTAAGCATACAAAATTGTTTTATTTGTCTAAAATGTTATATTTTATACGGTCTCAGTAATGCATTGAAATAACCACTCAAGAACTAATGCACATTACACATTGTATAATTAGGACTATTGATATCAATCAACAGGTACCATATGAGTATAACTGTAGATTTCTACATTTTTATCGAACACCAAGACAGAAATGGCAAATGATGCTGGATAAAGTCCTCTGGTCACATACATTTGTATACTTAGAAATGGAAGTTCTCCACTAAAGTTCATTGTGTGTTTCTGGCATGTACAGTATAGTCAAAATCATAGTTAAAATCATGCAAAATTAGTTGAGCTGAACAAGTGGCTCTCATCACCAAACTGGTCAAAACTCTTAAGGCCATTTTCTACAAAATCTTCAAACAGTTTTGAACACTTACAAATATGTTAACAAATTCGTATATCATTAATTTATTCATGAATAAGAATATCCCCTCATTTTTAGCTCCTTTGCTACACTTGTGTGAACCACTTCAGGTTAAATGTTCCTAATAACAGTATATTAAAATGTACGATCTGTTTTAATTTTGAAGCTGGTTAGATTTCATAGGGATCCAGTGTGTGTTTGTGCTTCCCCTTTTGCTGGTGATTAGTATGTGTCCACACTAGGCCTCATAGGCTTGTGAAAGTCTCTCCGTGATAACTTAGGGTGTTATGGAAAATAATTACCATACATTCAAAGTTAAAAAGCACAATGTGGCTTAAATTGTGCTTTTGTCGTATTTGGGTCATAATGAACAGTACAGAAGAATAGTGTAATCAGACCATCACAAACAAGCAGTATAAATGTTCAGCACCACATCTCTGTAGGAAAGTTTAACATGATTGTGTCTGCACAGGTTAAGCACTTATATGATGTTGTAGTCAGAGCAGTAAATTGTACAAAAATCTTATTGTTATTCCATCCCCCCATTATTCTCCATGAAAATTCAAGAGTTAAGAAATTGAATCATTGTTTGTCTTTTGTGCAGCTGTGAGGAAGTTACCGATTGAATTTCATTTGTCCAATGTGTTTGCTTGCAACGAGCAGATTTTGACTGAGACCTGTCTGCCTGTACAGTTTGTGGTGTATGCGTTGTGCTTGTCTGTGTACGTTCAGTCAACATTCATAATCTTCTGAGTGTCTTTGTCACTCAGCCATGCGCTGTTTTCAGTTTAAAGTTAAACAGAAATCCTCAAAAGCAGACGTTTGACCTCAGAGGAGTGATCATGTCTATTGAGAAGCAATACAATGTGACATTCATTAATCAAGAAAATCAAGTTTTTCCACAAACTTTCAAGTACTGCCACCCATAAACATTTACTTGATTTTTTTGTTTTCCTAAAAAATCTTTGAAAGGTATGTTTACTTGAGAAGCAACACTAAGACTTAAGAGAAGTAATATATTTTATATTGGTCTGAGTATAATCAATTTAAAAACAACAGATAAGTATCTATGAAAACAAGTCTTATCTAGTGTTGCTTCTCAAGTAAGTTCATCTTGTTTGGGACTTTCAGATATTTTAACTTCAAGTACTCGTTACAAATAGGATTTGTTGAAATTAAATTAGAGAGGGCGATAGTTGCTAGACGTTGCTTAGCCATATTATTAATGTAGAAAGATGACGCTTGAAACTGTTGAGAACTATAAAATAGATTCTCTTCCTGTTGTCCTTCCACCATCAGACTGTGGTAACAGACAGAAGAGGATTATACACCTTTGTCCCATCTGGAGAGCGAGAGCCATGTGCCAGTAGCTCTTGGATGGTGATCCAGTTGTCCAGTATGCGTCGGTTGCGTTTCTTGGAGCTCTTTTTCTGACTGAGCTCCAGGATTGAGGCTGGGTTCTGCCCTGACTCCGACTGGCTTTCCTTGCCCATGTCCAGACCGTGTTCTCTCATATATTCCAAGCGACTCTGCATCATAAACTCTCTGCGTCTGCGCTGTTCGCGGGCCCGCAGCAGATGTTGCTTACGCTCTTCTTTGCTCCAGTAGCGACCCATCTTCATTTCGCTCACTGCGTCATCATCAGTCGTCATTCCACTACGCTCCTCACGGATCTTCATAGCTCGGGCTTTCAAGAGCCGGTCTCGGACGGGACGTTTGGCCACATAGCGGGTCCCATCGCTTCTTATCTTCACCTTCCACTCCATGCGTGGTGACGCAGGGGGAAGTGGCAATGGTAAGGCCAGAGAAAGCTTCACTGGGCTAGGGTGAGGCAACGACCCCAAGGTGGCATTCCCATGGCCCTCAGGGTCACTGCCGCCCATTGGTGCCTCACTTTCTCCTTCCACAGCTCTATCCAAAGGTCCAGAACTCTCAGAAAGTGAGGATCCCAGATGCATGCAACTCTGGTAGCGCTCTGGAGTGAAGCAGTTGGAATGACGGCGTCGAGTGAAGTAAGGACTTGACTCAGCACTGCGACCACCATTCCTGTTATGGCTGCTCACCCTAGAATTTCCACCTTGTGTCACCGCTTCAGGCATTCGACGGATGGTTCCTTCTCTTGTGAGTGAGCAGAATTTCTGGTTCATAGGGGTGTTAGTCTGAAACTTCTTGTAGCTGCTTGGTGAATATGAACTGTTGAGCCTTGCTCGTCCTCTTTCACTCCAGGTTGGTCGGTCCCTGTGTCTACTTGGTAGAGGGCTTGTGGACTCATCTAGCTGAGAAACTGGAAGTCGATGCTCACTCACCATAGGTGTGCTCTTGCAGCTCTCTCCCCCGGTGTTGTAAGCGCTGGTGCTGTCCTTGTCCGACCGTTCCTTCTCTGGAAGTTCGTTGATGTCAGACAGCTCGTGCAGTGGAGACCCCTGAGGTTCTGCAGACACCCTGCCAGATGTTTCTTCCTCCATCAGCCAGGCTTTTAAACAGCGTTCTCTTAACTGCTGCATCTTCTGTGCCCGTAGAATGTTCCGGCACTTGAACTCAAGGTGCCTCATTTCCTCCTCCAAAAGTGCCATCTCATGTGGAGTCAGGTTCTCGTTACTGTTCTCATCCAGAGTCTCCTCCCTATTCTCAGCTTCCACTTGTGTCTCTCCTTCTTTCTGCTGCTCTTCTTGAACCTGCTGCACTTTCTTCATCCTCTTCTCATACCGACACTTGATTTCCAGAAGCTGCTTGTACCTCTCACATTCCTCCTCTGTCAGGCCCGGCATTATCATCCCACTGACGGGATCATGAAGGTACCCACCACCCACACTTCCACAGTCCAGTGAGTCTGTGCTAAGGTGAAGCTCTCGGAGGGGGAACAGCGGCGATGGCGTGTCGTTCCCTCCTCCGCCGCTCCTGCCGGGCCTGAACTTGCGCAAGCTGCCAGGCGTGTTGGTGGCATTTGTGTTGGAGGCGCTGGTCTGTTCATCGCCCAGAAGGATGTCATGCTCAGAGGATTCTTCGTTCTTTGTGCTCTCATCTGTTCGGCCCACACCACTGTCAAGCTCTTGACTGTTGCTGAGGGTTGCTAAGCTGAGCATGGGTGTCTCCCGATGTAGGGTTTCCTCAGGAATGCCTCCTTGGGGTCTCTGTTGGCGGAAATGATACAGGCCTGACAGATGGGAAGTATTAAGGCTGTCCACATTCATCCCTACAGGTAACTCACAGTCAATCTCCTCTGGGTCCAAATGAGTGTCCGTCTAGGTGAAAGGCACAAAGGAAGGGAAGGGAAAAAGAAAGTAAGGGAAGAGTTAGAGGTTGAACATCTATTGTCATAAAAGTAAATACATGCAGTAATGCGTTTCAACACTAGATGGCAATATAGACATTTGTTTAAATGTGTGCAACATGTTTGGTTGTAAAGCAAGAATTTTGTGGCCTATTATTATTAAACCACAAGGTTTGAGGCCTAGTATTTTCATACATACACACAGGCATATATATATATATATATATATATTTATGCATGTGTGTGTGTGCGTTTATACAATTAAATTTATCTATAGCTGGCATTTTGAACAACATATTATGAGATATTTTTCACATTGAATGTATATAGTATACATAGTACATAAGATATATTACATGATCATTGAGACTTACCAATTCAAAATAAAACTATTTTATTGTGAGATACTTTATAACAAAGTGGCACTATTACTCATATTACTGTTCATTTGTTCCTTTTTATTTGTGACAGTTGTTATGTCTTGCTACAAATCAAGATTTATTGATGAATACAGATTCATTGAAGTATTGACTTGTTTTCCCTGAGTATCTTTGTCTATAGTTGCAAGCCAATAATCAGTTGCAATTATCACTTGATTATAAATGAGACTTTTATTAAGAGAAACACAGGTTGTTTTAATGGTCTGCTTGTGACATTTCTTAAGCATATTTGTCTCTCATTCCTTCCTCTTGATTTAGTCAGCCTGTAATCTCTTTCTGTAAGTCAATAATCCCTTCCTGTTTCTCTAGCTATCTCTCTTTCTCTATCCATCTCCTCCTCTCTTGGTCTGACAGCTCCACTTGTTTCTGGTCTTCAGTTCTTCATTAATCATTTTGTGTTGCTGAGAGGGTGATTGTAGATGAGAATGAGAGGTACAAAATGGCCCCCTTTTTGTTCTGATCTTGTTAGTGCTGAGTGTTGGCTGAAATGAGCTCCCTGTTTTATTCATTAGCTGACGGCTGTGCTCATGATGGATGATTTTTGCCGGCTGCACACAATAACCAACAGCCATTTTTTCAATATCACCACTGGCTCCCCAGAAATTGCAGAAAAATTGACAGTTACAAAGTCAGAAATTCAGAACACCATATATACAGCTCTGAAATAGGTTCTCATTTAGAACAGTTTATAATTGTGTGGTGCAAGATTAAAAATGCTGTTAAATTTGTATTAAATAAAACAATAAATTTGCTTGCACAGATAACTTTAAGATTTACTTCAGATTTATTGCTTCTGCTGGTGTTATTCTCATTTATAAGTCACTTTGGATGAAAACATCTGCTAAACAAATAAATATAAATGCAGAAGTAAAATTCCAGCACTGGTTAAAGTTTTACATTATATTTGCACAAAGTGCATTAGCATAGTCTCACCAGATGGATTAGTTTATGTCCTTGGAAAAAAAGCATGATATCCTTGCTTCTACCTCTTCATTTGCCCTCTCTCTTACATACTTTCCATCAATTCCTTCAATTACTTCTCCTATGTGCATGTCTTTCTAATGGAGCACTTTTCCATTCCATTCTGTAAAGCAGCTTTGTTCCCTCTCACTCTTCATCTCCTTGTGGAATAGTGTTAATGGAACTGCCACAAGTCCTTGACACCCATCACTAAGAGTGGTCACATGATTGAGACATTGAGTGATGTGAGACTTCTTCTGTTTCCCTTCCTTCAGCAAAATAAGCCATTAATTTTAGGATATGCTGTCGTTGGGGACAGAGTGGGTCCATTAACTTTGCATGTGCCTCAAAAAGCCTATTTTTGTGTGTATGTGTGCACTTGAATCATGCTTGTATGTGTGTGTTTAGAAAACCATTTAATTGCTCAGAGGATGTGAGATTTGGGGGGATGATTTAATGGTTCATGCATGGTTCGTTTTAGTGTCCACTTTGTCTACAAGGTTTCTCCTAAAGTTTCTCCTAAAAAGAGACAGTATATGGTGTAATGAGAAGCAGCAATTTGCTCCATTTTATCATATTACTGTCTAGGACAAATAATTGATATATAAAAGACTTTTCTTTCTATTTTGTTAGCATGTACTCTCATAAAAGTATGTATTTATCCTCTTTATTCTAATGTGATCCTATCTCTTTCACATGTGTTATATTTATTTACCTCTATCTCTGGTCTGGCCAGCAGTAATGAGAAGTTGGTGCTGTCCTCACGGGTCAGGATGGCCACCGCTTCTTCTCGGTTCTTAACTTCCATCCCATTTATCTAATGTGGGACAGACAGAGACTTCATTCACAGCTACGTTCAAACACAAAAAGGTCAGCTTTTTTACCAAAACAACATAACATCAAAACATTAGCGACTTAGTCCTTGGTACTGAATGTGTCAGTGCCACATCAGAAACCAGAATAAATGAAGAACTTGTCGAGACAAAGGCAACATGACACATTGTCTTTGCTGTTCTGTAATTATTCTCTAGAGTAATTGTGTGGGCTGTCACACCAATTATCTGTTTATAGACTGATTGTCTCTAGAAACACTTGACCTCCCAGATGAACGTAATGACATGATGATGTCAGTTCATTAGTGATTGTTGTTGATGTCATTTGACTCTAGCAGCACATCTGAGCAAAAACATACCTGTAATATCCTGTCCCCCTTCCTGATTCTTCCATCTTTTGCTGCTATGCTGTTTGGATTCACCTAAGAACAGGGTTGAAATATCAGCTGGATAACTTGAATATCTCAGCTAAATACTTAGCAATGCTTGTGTTGAGCACTAAAATATAACATTCAGCCTCATGTGGCCACTCACTTCCCCAACATAGATGCCTTGGTCTTCCTCATCGTCTGTCCGGTAACAGACTGTTAGCCCCAGTTTATCCTGCTGACTCGACTTATACAGCTCCACCTCCTGAAAAGACAGAGAGGAAGAGCTGCTTATAGGGCAGAGATTAAACTCTTTGCTTTAAAGATGCACCAGGACAGAAAGCCAGCTAGAGCAAATTTATGAGATATTGTAGGTTGTGATAATGTGTTTGGGTTACTGGTCTTGCATCAACCCATCTAGTCCCATTTTTTCCCCTTAGAGTGCATGTGTTTTACTAGTAGAAAGAACAATGAAACAAACAGCATGCCTTTTTTTTTTTTTTTAATAAAAGGTTAGTGAAAGTATGTGCTTTATTCCTGGCCATACTTGTAATCAACCAGTTATCTATTTAAAATGTGCTTGTTTGCATTTTATTTGGATTTGTGTGAGCCAGGACAATTTTATTAATAAGTTTACCTTTTAATATTATATTATATTATATATCAACCAATCTGTATTTGACATCTGTATTCAAAATAATTGTATTATTATTATTATTACACTACCCAGGTTTAAAAAAAAAATAAAATCAATGGGATTTAATTTGTTCAAAGTAGTGGTTTACTTGTATGTAAAAGGCTATTATGATTTCTTGTTTTCCCACCTCATATTCCAGCTCTTCTTGTTGATCCACCTCATGGTTGGCAACATTGAAGTAGTCACTATAGTTCGTATCACTATATTCCTGCCCCAAAGAACCACTGTGAAAAGACATGTTTCTTCAGTAGGTTTTCAGTGCATGTAACATTTGTCCACCTCACAGACATACACAGACAGTAATAAGAACTGATCGAGAGGTAGAGGACAGTGAAGACGCTCACAGGTCATTCAGCAGGTATGGCTCCACCAGCTGTGCGAGGGGAGGAGAGGTTGGGGGCATGGGTGATCCACTGCTCAGGTAAGACCCTCTGTCCCCATTCAGAAAGTTCTGGAAGCTGATGTCGGTCTGGGTGCCGTTGTCCACACAGTCTGAGATAGCCATTAGCCGAGCCGTGCCAGCAGCTGTACCCAATCTCCTCCTGTGACCCTTACGTACCACCTGAAGCAGGAGAGGATCATGAGGCTGCCCATCTTTGTCCTGGGACAGGTGAGATGTTCTTCTGCCTTTGAGCTGCAGACAGTGAAAAGAGAAAGAAATAATATAGGCCCTTGTACGTCCATTTAAAAAAGAATGCATTGATTGGTTGTTTATTCTGACACCTCTGAAAATGCTGAAGCAGCACTATTGAGAGAATGAAGTGGGGAAAGAGGGAGACACGGATAAGAAAAATGACAGAAGGAGAGAGAGGGAAGATAAATGCACAAATAAGCAAAACTCAAGGAAGGATGTATTTCTGCTCCTCCTTAAGGAGAAGTAACATTGCAAAGCAGCAAAAATGGCTAGTGCAAGGCAAGCATGAGCTCGCCATCATCCAATCACAAACAAAGAAATAGAAAGACAAGAAACTGCAAATAGAAACTGATTTTATAGAAGACTCTTCTGCTTTGCCAATCAAAAGTCTGGGATCGGTAAGATTTTTTTAATATATATATATACCGTATATATCAATTTTAAAAAGTCTCTTATGCTCACCAAAACATTTAATTAAAAATACAGTAAAAATATTATTACAATTTAAAATAACTGTTTTCTATTTTAATATATTAAGTGTAATTTATTCTTGTGATGGCAAACCTGAATTTTCAGCAGGCATTCATTCTTCTGTCACATGATTCTTCAGAAATCATTCTAATATGCTGATTTGATTTGAATTACTTTTGAACAGTAAGGTATGGACATGTGATAAGACAAACTTCAGATCTGAGTGGAATATGTCCTACCTTTACTTCTGCATCAATGGGACGCAGAGTGTTTCCCTTCTGTGGAGAAAAACAGAGCAGAACCAGATTAAAAAGGGTTAACATGGGCAGCTTCAAAAGTCTCTGGGAGGTAAGATTTTTTTAATATATATATATATACCGTATATATAAATTTTAAAAAGTCTCTTATGCTCACCAAAACATTTAATTAAAAATACAGTAAAAATATTATTACAATTTAAAATAACTGTTTTCTATTTTAATATATTAAGTGTAATTTATTCTTGTGATGGCAAACCTGAATTTTCAGCAGGCATTCATTCTTCTGTCACATGATTCTTCAGAAATCATTCTAATATGCTGATTTGATTTGAATTACTTTTGAATAGTAAGATATAGACGTATGACAAGTCAAACTTCAGATCTGAGTGGTATATATCTTACCTTTACTTCTGCATCAATGGGACGCAGAGTGTTTCGCTTCTGTGGAGAAAAACAGAAGAACCAGATTAAAAAGTGTTAAAACTGTGTACTGCAGTGTTGTACTGATTGCTAGTTAATTTTGATTAAGGTTGATATTAATCTTTATAACAGTAAATGTTTGAGCAGTCTCTTTTTATTGCACATCGCTGCTTCTTGGTACTATGACAAAGATACAAAACCTGAAAAGTAGTGTTTATGTATCAGAATTATTTTGGTTTAAACTGTTTAATGTCTTAAGTGTATTCAGTGCAATCTTCCGGTTTCAATTTCTCACCATTTTTTTTTACTTACCACTCAGCATGTGTCAACACTGTCATATACAAAAATGTATCAAGTATTTGTTACTGACAAATCTAGATATAGGTTAATGGAGCTGACAATCATGGTTATGACAAAAAATACTAGCACAATTACCCGAAATAGAAAAATGGGATCTATAATTATAGATTAATGTAAAATCTATAAAACACACCAGAATAGTTAAATATAAGTAAAATTGTAAGATGTTTTATCCCATGTCTCAAGAATCAGTGACATAAAATGATGCCATGCACTACATCTGCTGTTGTGGATGCTGGTTAATGACTTTTAGTCTGTTGGTTTATTATTGTTGGTATAACTGACAGATATCTGACAGTGCAGATTTGAATTTGTGTATTGGGACAGTTCATCCAATGACAGGCCTTAGGGAGGGACAGATGAGAGGTGATTTAACCCTCAAGAATGCAACCCACAATCAATACAAGGTTAATACTACTAAAAGTACTTTTGACAACCCCTCCTATCCCTCTCTCTCTGTTCCTTTCATCCTTCTCAAAGCAGTCAAGCTACAGATAGTTGACCTATAGAGACCAGGTCTCACCTCAATCCTTATGCTGTTTGACTAAAAGTCTTTCGATGTCTAAAAGAGGTGAAACCTATTTATTTTTCATTGTGTTTGGCTCATTATTGATCCTGTCAGTGGCTTTGATTAAATGGACTGTTTGCACACAGGACTCAGAGTTGATGGAGCAACAGTGATATTGGCAAACATGGACTTCTCAAGCAGAAAAGATTTTCTATATGTTCCCTGTCTCATATAGAAAATGCTTATTAATGTATGATTCTCTCTCTCTCTCTCTCTCTCTCTCTCTCTTTCATCCTTCTCAAAGCAGTCAAGCTACAAATACCTGACCCTTAGAGACCAGGTCTCACCTCAATCCTTATGCTGCTTGACTGAAAGTCTTTCGATGTCTAAAAGAGGTGAAACCTATTTATTTTTCATTGTGTTTGGCTCATTATTGATCCTGTCAGTGGCTTTGATTAAATGGACTGTTTGCACACAGGACTCAGAGTTGATGGAGCAACAGTGATATTGGCAAACATGGACTTCTCAAGCAGAAAAGATTTTCTATATGTTCCCTGTCTCATATAGAAAATGCTTATTAATGTATGATTCTCTCTATTAGTATTTATGATTTGTCTACATGAGATCATGGGGGAAATTACAAGCAGTTTTACATTGGAAAGCAGCTTGTCGATAATTTAAAAACATTTGTTTTAGTGTTTTTAGAGGAACAACAGGGTGTGTCGAATGGACTGTGATGGAATTTCTTCTGCATGATTAAGTGGCCTACAGAACTCAGTGGGTGATTGTGCTTATCAGTTCAATACCAGGAGACAGCAATTACATCTCTTTAACTCGTGATACACCTCTATTGACCTTCACCCTGTACATTTGTCCCAGTGGAATAACTGCATTGCTAATGAAGGAGCTTCTGAAGGTGCTCACAGATACCGCAATGCACATCCACACCCCAACGATCCCTATCATCTCACTGCGGGATACCTGCATTAACTGTGAGTCTGTGATCTACCAAACACGCCGCATTGATTATGGCACTTTCCAAGACATGCAGCTGGAAGCATAAAAAAAGTCAGTTTTGTTTTGTTGTCTTTTAGTAAAAGGAAATGTTTAACCTTCAGAAAATGTTCATCTAGTTTGTATGGGAACAAATGCTGTTTTTTGGGTTGTTGATAAGCTTTAAAAGTTTTTAGTTTGATACCCAATGCAAGTCACAATATAACGGAAATAAAAACAAGTCCTTTTTTTACATATTGTGACGCATATCTGAGACAGATCAGAAACAGATTATTGAAAAAGAAAGAAATGTAAAGCAGGGACCTGGTTTTTGATTGACTGGAGGCAGATCTGAAACCGATTGTAAGAAAGGGGCAGGGTTAAAGCAGACTAAATGATTGGTGAAGTCCGGCATACATAAAGAGAAGTCTGTCATTTCACGAGGAGATTGATTTATGACATTTTGATTAGGAATTATGTGCTAAAAATTTATTTTTTTAAATTAAGCAAATTAAGTTCAATAAGACGCATTTAAAAAAGAGATAGGATGAATTTCCATTTCATGCCAACAATCATTTTAGCTAATGTTTTGTAGACCTTGTAAACTGTTACAAAACAAAATTTGTTGAATAATGTTTGTTTCAATAAATTTGGTAAATTCAGAGACAGATTTCATCAGTACTACAATTTGTGTACAATTTAAAATGTAATGTCACTTTCCTTGAATGATGTCACTTCCTGGATGTCGCAATATAATGAAATGTTTGTTTTTTAATAGGAATTCTATCAATCATATGTAATCGTTTCCATTTGCAAGCAAATACCTTTTTATTGCTTTTTGTGTTAAGTGCCTTATTTGTTAGACATTTTATCTGCTTATTGCATCTGTAACTGCTTTAATGCATCTACTTTGCCACCTCTGAGTATTAACTCTGGTGTATATTATTGCAGAAGTATGAGCTTTTTATTGGAGTGACAGGTTGTTTGTTGTTACATTTCCACTGACGGCCTGCTACGACTGCTAATTATAATACAGAAACAGAGGGCTGTTTCCCACTAGATTCTCCTCCAAATAATTATTCTGATTATGGCTCTTTTTTTCGACTTTCATTTTGAAATTAGCTTGCTTCTCTCAATCATCTTGACCCAGTTAAACAAAGTGTTAGAAATGCTAAACGTCTTCACAAAGGTTCTAAGCACTGCAGTAAACTAGGTCAACTCAGTTTGAGGTTCTAAATTGTGCCTTTTACATTGTTCCCAAACTCTATTCCTGTCCTCCCTCCCTCTTTCCATCACCTTTTTCATTTAATCTTGCTTTTGATTAGAGTTTAGAGGAGGGAAACTCTCTCTCTCTCTCTCTCTCTCTCTCTCTCTCTCTCCCCGCCCTGGACTGAACCTTAACCTCCATTAATCCAGAGTCTTGAGCAGTGATATATGTATGTTCAGGATGGGGCGATAGCAATTTTTGCTCCTACTAGTGCTGGCCATCAGGGCAGGGCAAGGGTTGTGCTGGAAACCAAAGAATTATTTAACTAAAGGTTACTTGTGCCCGAAATGTCAGTCTGGATTTGTTTTACTTTCTTCTTTTTTCCCCCATTCTTGGAGCAGGTGAAGGGTGGAGTGTTTTATCTTTTTTCCTTTCATGTTGCTGCGTGTTTGGAGAGACCTCCTGCAGTGTGGAGGGCACACAAGTAGATTTTGTTTATTTACATCAGTGTTTTTTTTTTCAAACGCCTGATTTAGTGCACTCGACTATGTGTGTCTCCGCCATCATTATTGCATCTACATGCGTTGCAGTGAGAAAACATATAAGTCTTGCTTAATGATCTCAGTTGCCTTAGCAACGGCATCCCATAGAGACAAAAAACTCATCAGGCATGTGGGGGGGGGGGATGGGGTTAGGCGGGATTACAAAAGGCAAAGCGTCTGCTAAAAGGCTCATTTTGGAGCGACTCAACATGCACAGGATTTTTGCTGCAGACCGAGCTCATTTAAACCTCATCATAAGACTAAAGCTTAGAAGTTATTAGCGTGGATGAGTTGCCAAATGCCAAAATAAATGCGATGGTGTTCACGTATAGCGATTCCATGCGCTCGGCTGTTCCAGCAGAGCCGGCTAATGTGATCTAGTGTGAATGGTATTATTCATGCCTGCAGCAGCTTGTCCTGAGTCCAATGAAGCCTGTCAGGATGTGTCTGCTCTTCATTACCGTGTGCCCAGCCACAGAGCAGAAGCAAGAGCAAATGCCACATACTCAGATACATAGAGCATGACACTGATGAAAGACTGGGTGAGAATGTGTGTCTAAGAAACATTGTTTTTATGAGAAGCACTTTAGAGTAAGCAACAAGAGGTGTATTTTACTGGGGGGGGGGTATCTAACAACACCACTTAACCCTTGGCGGCTTATTGCTTTTATAAAAAAGTGACAGCGTTATAATGATTGAAGACCTTTGATGAAGAAAATAACTGGTGTTTGCTTGTGCAAAATGTGCTGTCATGCTTGCCGGGGTGTTGCTATGCTGTTGCTAATGTGCTTTTTAGCATGTTGCTGCTAGGTGGTTGGTTACTTTAAAAAAAAAAAAAGCCCACCAATAAGTCTCCATAATATTCCGATCCCTAGATATGGCTCTGGTCCCTCCTTCAGTGTAAGCCTGAGGGATTTTTCACCAGTTTCATTGTCGCCCGGCAGAAAATCATAAATCCAATGGCTTACCTACCATTCAAAAGTTAGGATTTAGTATGATTTTTTTAAAAGAAATTAATCATATTATTAATGCATAAAATTGATTAAAAGTGACAGTAAAAACATTGTTACAGAAGATTTATGTTATAAATAAGTGCTTTTTAAATTTGTATCACGGTTTCCATGAATACATTAAGCAGCACAACTTTTTTTCAACACTGATAACATTAAGAAATTTTTCTTGAGCACCAAATCAGCATATTAGAATTATTTCTGATTGATCATATGACACTGAAGACGAGTGATGGCTGCTGAAAATTCAGCTTTGCCGTCGCAGATATTTTAAAATATATTAAAACAGAAAACAGAAATTGTTATATTATTTCACAATATAACTGTTTTTACTGTATTTTTTATTAAAGAAATGCAGCTTTGGTGAGCATAAGTGACTTTTTAAAAGCATTTAAAATGTATAGATAGATAGTGGGGTGAGTATAAATGATAGCAAAATTTTCATTTTTGGGGGAACATACTTTTAAGTGTGAACAATTTCAGTCTGAAAGCCATGAAGGATAAAAGGAAAAAGTAAAGACGTAATGCCTCGTGGTGATGTCACCCACAGCTTGTCATGACTCTCATGGTGATATCGTTTTGCATCACATTCTAAAGCGCATTAAATATGCTTCACTATTCCTTTGCAGTAAATCCAGGGGGCTTCCAGTGTTGGTGCAGCTGATTTGGCAGGGGGTTTATGGTGTCTTCCAGCTCTCTCCACTAATAAGTGTGCAGAATTTAAAACAGGCTCACACAGAGAGGACTCTCTGTCACTGCATAAGAAACTGGTTAAGGAGTAAAACCCTCTGTGAAGAGCCTCAGGCAGTGGATGATACGGCGGAGAGAAGAGCTGGAAATTGAAGTGAGATTGAAGAGATCGAGTGGGAGATCCTCTCGGTATTAGAAAAAGCTCGACCTATCCTGGCATGACATTGCGGTCTGGCGGAGAAAGCAAATTGCTCTCTGAACAAAACTTTAAAGTGGCAAACTCAAGCTGTGGAGAGGATTTTAGTCAAGTAGAGTTTAAATGTTACAGGTGAAGGAACTGAGAGGCGGCAATGCATTTGAAATGGGTTGCAATTTTGTTTGGTAGTTTTCAGGGGGACTTTTTTATTTTCTTTTATTATTATTTTCATTTTCTTTTTTAGAAATTGAAAAAAGGAGACACTTTGATGTTATGTAGTACCATAGTTATGAATCAGGGTTATTTTAGTTAAATAAAACATACTAAAATCATATATATATATATATAATATTTTAGTTACTTAAAATAAACTTTAATTGAAATAAAATTAAATATAAAGGACCTGAAACTTATTTTATTTCAGCTAGTTGTGATGGCAACATTGCTCATTTTCATTTAATTTAATTTGCTAAAATAACTAAAACTTAAACTGCAATCGAAATTAATAAAAAATATATAGACATATTTTTAAAAAAAATTATAATAATTACATACACAACAACAAAACTTTAAGTAAATTAAAAATGAAAACTAAATAAAAAATATATAAAAATATAAAAATAAAACTAATTCAAAATAATAAAAATAAAAGTATCTCAGTGATACTAAAATAACACTGTTTAATACATTTAAAAAATGTTTATATGCATGTTTTATTTTATTTTTTTAAATCATACATGTAATTAAGTTTTGTTAAATAGAGTTTTTGTTTGGAATTCTTCTGTTGTTGTTTTTTATAAAGCAGACACTTTTCCGTTATTTACTACATATAAAATGCTTATATGCTTGTTTTGTTTTTATAATGTTTGTTTTTTCATGATGCATAAATTATGTAACCACCTAAACACATAGAAACCACTTATAGCAATGTTCTAACAACCACTATGAACAGCAACTGCATAGCAACAACCCACAACACCTGAGCATCATGGCAGTGAGCTGTGCATGGACTCACATTCTCTTCAAAAAAATATATAAATAGTTAATATTTGAACTATAACCTATAAACTAGTTAATATTTGCATATTCATGAGTGTGACCTTGCAAAATGCTGTAATAGTTTGTTTGCACAGCTGTCATAAATACTTACTGATTCGGACCCTTAGATACTTTAATTCAAGGTGACATTCCACTGCAGCCACATTTCCATTGTCAGTTTTAAGCCATGTGTTCAGAGGCATGCCATGCTTTTTTATTTTGCCTAGTCAAAGGATCTGCTTTGCTCTGATACACATGTACTCTGCTTCTGAATTCAATAAACCTTGATTTTAGTATTCCTTTCCCATCTCTGCTCTCAGTGCCACAGCCACAGATATTTTACACACCTGATAGGTTTTATTATTAGCTGATCTGCCCTTCTCTCATCCTGCTCTACTTTCCAGCAGTATAAATATCCCCTAGCTATCAATCATAGTCACATGATCTGTCATGTGGTTGGAAAAATGACAGAATGGAAACCAAATTTTAACACCTTACCAGTGGAAGAGGTTTAAAAACGAGCATAGCATTTTCTCTCTCAGACTATTAGGAAATCTCTCCGCCAAGTCAATTAAAGGCTGCTGAGTAGGACGTTTTTGTGCTGTTTAGGGGATTGTGGTTTTTAACACAGGATTAATTCATTAAATTGTTTGCCTAAAGCACCACCTTAACTCAAAGGCCCCTTGACACATCTTAAACCTGTTCTGTTACGATTAACAGTTTCCAGTTTGCTGGCAGATCTACAATCCCTGTAAGAGTAACATGCAAAACCCTTGTGTCATATGAGACAGCAGAATGTGAGGTTTTTTATTACTAGTTGTACTAAACAGAACTTTGTTTTGTTTTTTGAGAAGACCTTGAAAGGACCTTGTACTCCAACTTTTCAGAGGTAGGTATAGTTGTGTGTTGAACTATTGAGGAACACGTCACTGTTATAGATAAAAAAAAATTAATCGTGGTTATTTGGCCATCCAAAAGAACTGAGTTATGGTCAAATCAACATTTGATATTTCTGTAGCCATGTTTCAGCATCAACTGGAAACCCTTTCAAGAAGAGTTGAAGCTGTTGTAGCAAAGGAAGGACTGACTCCCTATTTATTGCCGATGGTTTTAAAATTGGATGTTCAATAGTTTGTTAAAATACAGTAAAAATGGTAATATTGTAAAATATGATTACAATTTAAAATAGCTACTTTCTATTTTAATATATTTTAAAATGTCATTTATTCCCGTGATAGCAAAGCTGAATTTTAAGCAGTCAATACTCCAGTCTTGAGAGTCTCATGATCCTTCAGAAATCATTCTAATATGCTGATTTGGTGCTCAAGAAACATTTCTTATTATCAATGTTAAAACAGTTGTGCTTCTTAATTGATTAATTTATTTATTTAGTGGAAATTGTGATTGATTCTTTGATAAATAGAAAGTTCAAAAGAACAGAATTGAAATAGAAATATAAATATTTTGTAACATTATAAATGTCTTTACTGTCACCTTTTATCAATTGAATGCATCCTTGGAGAATAAAAGTATCAATCTTTTCTTACTGACCCTAAACCTTTGAATGGTTGTAAATATCACATAAGTGATATATGGATATTTATGCTGCGTTATTAATTTGATTAACTTTGTGAAACTTTTACCTCCTAAAATTATCTCCAATAAGCATATGATTGCAAGTGCAAAGTTAAAAAATAAAGAGAAAATTAATATGAATTTATGTTTGTATTTTCACCTGAAACATGATCCTGTACTGTTCCTCCGGCCTGTTCACCACACACATGTTGCAACCCATCGTGGCTCGTGGTTTCCTGAGAGGGTGTGATTCCTCGATGCTCTTCACTTCCTGATTCTCCGACGTAGGTGTCGATCCCTGCTGTCCAATTACAGTAATCCCTCCCTGAGATCAGAGGTTAAGACTCTGCACTCCATGAAAGGGCTTTGATGTTCTTTTCTTTGTCTGCTTCCCTCATTCAGGCCTGGCTGCTGTTTTAATTGAGGTCCAACCCGGGAAGCGGGATCAGAGACGCTGCAGCATCCAGCCGTGAGAAAGTCAAGGTTTGATTGCTGATGAATGGAGCCTCTGATGTCTGTGTGCTTTTACTCAGCTTTGAATTTACTCCAAGATACACACTCAGGGAAGTTGGTTTTAATGTTTTTGGCTTTAAAACTTCACATATGATGATGCGAATCAGATATTAAATTATTACATAAAAAATGTTTCTTATCTCCTAAGTCTTTGCACTTGAAACAAGCAGCACGGTGTGACGGGATTAAATTTACAGATCCCACAGTGTCTGAACAATATAATCAGAGATGATCTGCCTAACGTGAACTCCCTGGTGCCTCTGCCAAAGTCGTAGACTAAAACATGAATTATTAAATAAAAGATGCAATAAACAAATGTTTATTTTCCGCCACTCCGTATTCCCCTGAGAGATGCTTTCCTTCACACACTGATTCTATTATTAGAGAGCTTGTTTCCTTCATTTACATATAACAACGCTCTCTAGGCGCAGACATGCACGTCATGCTATTTGAAGTGCTTTAAAACATGTTGCTTGAGTCTGTAACTAGTGCCTGCTGCAATTCTGACTTGAGTATTCCCGTTCCATCATTATTTATGATTACAATTTCACTGCTAATGTGTTTAGATGTTCATTAGCCGTTATTATAACTGCAAGTCTATGGTTGCTGATGCCGTGCCTAATTTCATATTCCCTCTCCACAGCACATTGTATTTAACACCTGCATGTATTTATCTACATAAGCACTCTATGACTGTGTCATCATCTTTTCCTTGTCCTCTATAAAGTGAGGCTGTAATCCCACCTCTCATTTGCACTCACTTTGCAGATAAGAGCCTGTCGTTCACAGATCACATCAAACCAGCCCTCTTCCTTTCTTCCCGGAATTCCAGCTGTGTGTTCATGGCAGAAAATGAATGAGAGAGTGCACCTGTCAGATCATGTCAGGAACAGCCTCTCTCGCACTACTGAGGTGAGCTCAGCTCGTTCTCCGAACCGTATGTCAGTCTACAAGGACAGATCTCTCCATCGCATGACGGAAGGATGATTGAAAGAGGTGAAGGGGAGTCTGGAAGTACCTGATCTTGAGCAGGGAATGAATTGGACACTGCCCTACATCTGCCCAGCTTCAGAGAGAAATCCACATTCAACAGAGCCTCAAGATATGAAAGAAACCTTTAAAGTGCATATTAGTCCACTGCTAATGATGTTCCCTTATGTTTCTGCTCCTCGCGTCTGGAGATTTGGGATGTAATCCAGCTTGCTTCAGCGTTTGAAGATGAATGAAGTGGAGCTATGCGTTTCCAAAGAGAAAAACGAAGTCATTCAGTCAGATGGTGGGACGGTGAATCTGAAAAATCCATTCGAGAATGTCTCAAAGCTCTGCTGGAGCGGCGCCAACCCAGCGCACGTACATGTGTGTCTGCAGAGAGAGGGAAAGCTGCTGGGTTGGAGGAAACGTGGGGATCGGCACCACTGCACAAGCTGGAGCCCATTACAGCTTTACAGCAGGCCCCTCCTCTCCCAGCAATACCAGCCAATATTCACCAGCCAGCTCTCATCTCTCTCTCTCTCTCTCTCTCTCTCTCTCACTCGCTCAGCCTCTCTCTTGTACTTATGGGTGATAGCTTCACCCTCCCACCTTCCTTTCCTGCTTCCCTCATATCTTATTTCCCAGCCCCTCTTCGCTGTCTCTCTCTCTTTCTCTCTGTCACCTGTACTGGGAGCAGCTCTGCACTCGGGGTCTTTGTTGCCTGTTGTGAAAGGGGCTGAAGATGTTGTCAGTCTCTGGCTGTCAGCACACAAACAGAATTTATGACCATGTAGACCAAGGAGCTTTGAGAAGCATGACAGTCTCTTGTGGCCATTCTTTTTCGCCTTAACTCTTGCAACCATACTGCAAGAATATTTGCAATAGGACAATAAGTGCACTATATAATCACAACAGTCATAATATAGTGCATCATTGAGTGCCTTATTGCTTCTTTAATAAAAAGAAATGTTATTCATTATAAAAATGCATAAAAATAAATTTATTGCATTAATAATAAAAAAAATCATGATAAAATTAAATATTAAATATATTAGAAAAATAAATGTATTATTAAAATAATATTGAAGTTGCTCTCATTAATTTTTCCTAATTAAAAAAAAAGCTTTAGACTTGAAGAAAGGAATAATACTTTTTGGAAGACTTTTGTACAGTAGCATGAAAACAAATAATAATAATAAAAAAATACTGTTTTATTCCAGATGGAGGCGCAGGTAGCATTATAGGTGCAGACACATTGAGGTCATGTCATAATCTAAATACTACTGAATACTGTTTAACCAACCTCTTACTGAAATGTTTTTGATTGTATGTGATGCAGAATTGCTGTATTTTATTTTATATTTTATAATTGTATTTTATTTCACCTGGAGATATAGTTCTTGGCATGTAAATTATAACAGAATATTATATTTTACTGTATTTTATTTATTCATTTATTTATTTATTGTTCTCCACTAGAAGATATAGTCCTTGACATGTAAACAACAACAGATAGTTTTCTCTATGGGTTATTATACACACAGTTGTTTGGTAAGCAGGTGTTTGGCATCGGCCTGTAGGACTGGAGTGTTTGTTTTATGATTTACAGTAAGCAATGATAAAGCAATAGTTAACAAGCGCAACGTAAAATGGATGTCCTAGAGTGTAATGCTACTAAAGGGAGTCATTGACCTGTAGCTGTGCTGAGCACCAGTGGTGTGTTCTGGGTAAGCCATGACGTGTTAGTTATTAGGTGTGATGAGGTCCCTGTGCGTATTGCAGATAACCTGTTATCTCACGCTGTCCCTCTGACTCCTCACTGCACCATAGGTAATCATGCAAAACCAGAGCTGCCTTTTAAAATGGTTTATTTGATTTTGTGAGGTACTGATTTATTTAGAGAACAGGGATTACCACACTAAATCAATATAAACCAGCCTACAAAACCCTACTGTGAATTTTCCTTTGGCTTTATTATTACAGTCTCTCATGTCATTCATGTCGCTCTTTCTTTTTTATTATTTATAATGCAGGCTCTGGTTCATAATGATGAAACGTTGCACTGCATCTTGCATTTCTCTATATATATGCATGTATATGCATATGTACATGTCAGGGTTGTGCACCATTCAGACATGAATTGAAAATGCCTTTTAAATTCCAATTGAATTTAATTGAATTTGGATTGCTAAAGCAAACAGAATGCAGAAATGTAAATCAAATTTGAATTTAAGGAAGCAGAATAAAATAGAATGGAATTTAAATAAACTCATATAATTGCTTTAAGTGTAGTTTTTATTTATACATTAAATTTAAATATTTAAATTCATATTCTGAGTGTTGTATATGTGCCATTACAAAGATTGTCACTGTCCTTCTCTGTTCTCTCTCTTTCTCTTAGACTATGCTTCTATGTCTTGAAGACAACCTGGCAGCCGTGATTATCCATGCTGACACAGGATAGACCTGTCCAGTCCATCTTTGGGAATCAGACAAGTAGGTTTATTTTAATACATTCTACTGCCCTTTGACAAACAACAAAATAACATGCTGTTGACTGACATTTATCAGTTTACATGGAAGTGCATCTCACACTGAGATCCACCTAACAGCTCCACATGCGGAGCTCAGTGTTGTCATATTTATGCTATATAAACAGAATCAAACAATATATAATGTCATTTTTACCACTATATATATATATATATATATATATAGGGTAATACACACAATTATATCTTCATATTTTACATTAAAGTCATAATGAACATCTCACTATAGGAAAGTTATTTTTTATTTTTTATTTTTACATTTCTTGAGTTGACAGTTAATATAATTGCATTTTATTCCATAAACTCAAATTTAATAGTATAACAATTCAATTTCGAATTAGAAGCCGGGGGGGTTGGGGGTCTACAGTGATTACAAATTCAATATGTAATATATTTTCTTTTTTTATTTTCTATTTTCAAAATCATATTTTATTGAATGAAAATAGAAAATATATTACAAATTCAATATGTAATATATTTTCTATTTTCATTCAATAAAATATGATTTTGTTTGACTGGTTGTGAAGGACGTGAACAGCAGAATATCAAAGGAAGTGGGGGAGGAAGGGAGATTCATTCAGGGGAAAGCTGGCCATTGTGTATGCGTTCTGTATCCAGACGCCAACCGCAATCACATGGCTCTGTGACTTACTATGCATTCTTTCTGCACCTTGAATAACATGTAATGAGCTGATCTCACTACATTAGCATGCATTATACTAAGAGAGAGAGAGGGAAAGAGAGAGATAGTGACTGGAGGGAATGAAAGTGTAACATGAATTTTAACAATATGCTCATTACTTATTTATACCTCTGGGAGGAGAGATAGACAGATTTCATATCTGTTACTGTTGCTTTCTCATTCTCTCTGCCTCTGTAACTTTTCTGTTTGTTTGTTGCGCTCACTGTGACCTTCTGGTGTTTTTGTGGTCGCCTTCACTGTTTATGAACCCTTTACAGCATTTCGATCTCCACATCATGAATAAAACAGTCAGAATTCTCTGGAGAAGAGCCTGCTGTAAACTGTTGGAAAAAGGTGATGTGCCAACATGTTGCTTTTGAATTCAATTTCTCGTTTGCTCTGATATCCAGCTGGTTCCTAAGAGCCTTGTTAGGGAGATCTGTTTTCCCATTTAACATCTCTCGCAATTATACCTAAGCCATTTGGAAATCATGCATCATCTCGCAAGCCTGAAAGCCTCAAATAAAAGGAAGCACAGAGGTAGAAAGAAGAAGAAAAGAGAGAGGTTGAAAGAGAGATGTGTGTGTACCACAGGGACCCTCCATAAACGACATGTTACAGGACTTCAAATAGTGAGGGATTTGACAAGCAATTATAGAAGCCAAACAAGCTCGGTGCTTTCAGAAGAGCAACAGAGAAAATAATACAGAGATGGTACAGGAGCAGTTATTGAAGTCTGAGAGACAATGATAAGAGGCCAGCGTTGGTGGGATCTGTAGCGGATGAGGAGAAATTACACACTTCAGGAGTGCAGCGTTATGGATTACTGCCTCAAGGATGGGAAGGCACCTGTTTCTGTCTCTATAATTAAAGGCATAGTTCAGGCAAAAATGAAAAATCTGCCATTGTCTGCCCGCTCATGTTGTTCAAAACCCATATGACAGAAATCATACTTTTAAAAAGTGACCAATATAATATTTTTAATGAGCGCGAATAATGAAAGAATTTTACATTTAATAGTCCACATTTAAATACAAGTACGTTATTTTTTTATGTGTTTGGCTATTGAAATATTTCAATGTTATATACAATATTGTTCATAAGTTTTAATTTATTTCAGTATTTTTTAAATAAGTCTCTTATTTCAATATTCTAAAAACAGCAATGTTGTGAAATATTACAATTTAAAATAACTTTTTGCAATTTTATTATATTTCAAAATTCCTGTGATGGCAAAGCTGCATTTTATTACTCCATCTTCAGTGTCACTTGATCCTTCAGAAATCATTCTAATATCTAATATATCGATTTGGTGATCAAGAAACATTTCTTATCAACACTGGAAACAGTTGTGCCGCTAAATATTTTGGTAGAAACCATGATAGATGTTTTTCAGAATTCTTTGATGAATAGAAAGTTCAAAACAGCATTTGAAGTAGAAATCTTATTATAAATGTTTTTACTGTAACTTTTAATTAATTGATCAATTTAATCAAGTTTTAATTTCTTTAAAAGAATCTTACCTCAAACTTTTGATCGGTAATAAAATGTTTTAGTAAAACAAGAATGTTTCATTTCAATATGTAAAGTATGTTTCTGTACAAAACTTGTAAAGGTTTAGGGTTTACAACTCAAGTATTGAGTACAAGCATCCTTAATGAAAAGTGGTGATAAAATACACAGTTGTCATACATGAATACACAGGGTCCCCGCAAACCCATGGGACGTGTTGTTGAGAAAATTCATTAACTCATTCAAATCTCATGTAAATTCATTACACTTCCAGCAATGAGAAAATATGTCCTGTTGTGAAGAACATTCCATAGCAATCTTAATGAAAACTCAGCCTTTCTCTATCTCCGAGGGGGAGGAGATTCTCCAGAAAATAGCCTGAGGATAAATCTCATGCAAGCACACTCCAGTTAACATGCAAGAGTTTATCAATTTAAGTTGCAATAAATTTAGCCAGCAAAGCAAAAAAGTGAAATAGATTGGATTTCACATTCAATTCATTGTTACATGGCTTAACGGAATTCATAATTAGAAAGCCCACAGCTCAAAATTATTCTAAAACTGAAAGATCTTGTTGGCCTTGGAATTAAGTGATATAGAGATAAATATGCTTACAATTCATCTGAAATTTTCGCCACTCATGTTAATATTTTTTACTATTTCTCCATGAGAGACATAACTCAAGCCTGTGGCAGAACTCCTCTGAAGATTTATATTCGAGGGAGAGGTCAGTCGAGGAAGAGGATCTTTAACGTGTCACAACCTGCAACGAAGACACCACAGTTTACAGGCTATTATTCTATATTGAGATTCATTCAGCATCCAGATACAGTCTCAAACCTGACGCTTGTAGATATTGACCTGTCTTCAACAGCACAACACAATATCATTGCATTATATAAAATATCTGTTCCTCTCATCGCTTTTTGGGGGGGATGGGATTCATGTAAGGAGCCTGGAGGTATGTGAAATGGACAAGATGGAGAATGAATTGGGGGAGGATGGAGGAGAATGGGGGAGGATGAACGTGGCGAACCAAATGTGTAATTGTGGTTTGTGGCTCAACCTAATATTCTTTAGGGACAAATTGATCCGTAAAGTGTTTGGTCTCCCTGTGGATGATGCTTTGTCTATTTATACACAATTATCAGGTAAGTTGCAATGAAAATATTGTAGAGTTAATATGAGTATTTATGCAGATTTCATCTTTATTGGTTTCTTTTCTGCAGTATTGTACGAATATACTCGTTTCACATTATTATAGAGCAAAGTCGGTTCACTTGTGTGCTACGTCTCAAAATCAACAGAGACCTTTTGACCCAGACAGATATGATCAATTCCACCTCTCCTCTATTATTGAGCCAAACTGCTCCTAAATAAGGGCACATCTCGTCTCTCTGGAGGGCAGAGAGACAGAACTCGGTCGGCCACCCCCAGGGCTTTAAGCCACGTCCTCCCTCCAAGGGCGGCACAGCGCAGTTCATTTAATTACCCAGCATGCCCAATACATTTTCACATCTGTATGAGGCAAACTCGTCCCACTGGCTGGCAAACACATTGGTTTGTAATTAATTTTTCAACCTGCTCAGCTGATGTGTGTCATTCATGTCACGTTAAGGCTCTCGCATGTGTTCCCGATTGCAGAGGTTCAGGATGGAGCTGCGATTCAGGGCCTAATTCATCAAGGCCTGTACCTGTCTCATATGGGTCATAGTGGGGGAAGGGTACATGGGTTTAGCTGCTGGAAACGAACCTTAGCTCAAATCCCCAGGTGTATAGATCAGCAGAACTGCAAGGAAAGAGTTGGTCCAGGCAAACTGAAATTAAAGTTGCAGATTAAAGGAATAGTTCACCCAAAAATGAAATTTAGTCACCCTTGGGCCTTTTATGATGTAGATGAGTTTGTTTCTTCCTCTGAACAGATTTGGAGAAATTTAGCATTATATCACTTGCTCACCCACGAATCCTCTCAGTTCAAACAGTTGATAAAAACATCCCAATAATCCACAAGTAATCCACACGACTCCAGTTCATAAAATTAATTCAAATTAAAAATCTTAAGTGAAAAGCTGTTTGTAATAAATTCATCAAGATGTTTTTAAATTCAAGCCATTGCTTCTGGTTAAAATACTATTAGAATGACATTGGACAGAGTCTTCTATCATAATATTGTTTTCTCTAGTAAAAAATAGTCTTGTCTGTTTCAGGAGAGAAATATGCACAGATCAAACAGTATATAAGCAAAAAAAAAAAAAGTCCAAAACAATTCTAAACCAATATGTTGTTTGCTTTTGATGTGAGAGGATAACCATACATTTTCAGCAAATTTAAAGTCTGTCTTTTTTTTCTTCTTCTTTATTAGATTTTCTGCATAGAATAACAAGTGCAGAGATTACAGATTACTGGCACAAGATAAAATTCCACAATATTATTATCCCAATTAACAAAACACCAAGCAATTCGCCTACATACAATAAAGAACATAACATACCAAGCAATAAAATAAATGAAGAAAAAAAAAGAAATGTAAGTGGAAACATGTCTACACTTTAAAGATAATGAGCTCTCTAGCTAATGACGTTGTGAAAGCCAAAGCCTTTTGCAGTGAAAAGTGTGACATCCAGCGCACAGCAGCTGTAACTACACTTTCTCAGCTGGAGGGCATAGTTGGTGTCTTAAAGGCAGAGTAAATGATTTCTGGTAGCCAATGTTGATATAAGTGTTTTTGAAAAATCACATACCCTGCCTTTAATTGCGTCATCATTTTGTGCTATTAGAAATGTATCTCGACTTGGTTTGACTGTTCTTTCTTTCTGTTTGTTTGTTTGTTTGTTTGTTTGTTTATTGAAAGAATAATAAATAGATTAGGGCGTTGCTCATTGCTCATCAGCCTTTATGGAGAGGTTTTTGTGAAAAACTGCATTTTATCAAGCATTCACGCATTAAACATCATTAGCTAGCTTGACAGATGTGGATCACTCAAATCATAAAGTAGGTGAAGGTTATGATGATGGCGATGGACCAGTGCAGGAGGTTATATCTCAGGCTATGTTTGTTAGTTGCAGGTGGATACTGACTATTGATTGGGTGATTTCACGTTTTATTGTGCAGGTTAACAGTTTATTGTACAGGCAGTTAATCTCCGCTCTAAACTAATGTAGGCTACTGCTACATTGTTGCACAACACACAAGCTCGCACACCGCGCACATAGAAACATTCAGGAGTGCAGAAAATGATTGCCAATGCTGTCGGGTGATTTATTTATCAGCTTAAAAACGGAAAAGTTACAGCATATTCTCTCTATTTCTAAAGTAACTACAACTCTCAGCCTCGCCATAGTAGAGACGCTGCACAGACAAGTGAGTTTAACAGTCATTTAATATTAAACTATTATTCTAGTAGGCTATTGTGTATTTATTTTTCATTTAATATAAGTTCTGAACAGAACTTTGTGATAAAACATACTGCAATAGCATATTCTCTCTATTTCTAAAGTAACTACAACTCTCAGCCTCGCCATAGTAGAGAGACGCTGCACAGACAAGTGAGTTTAACAGTCATTTAATATTAAACTATTATTCTAGTAGGCTATTGTGTATTTATTTTTCATTTAATATAAGTTCTGAACAGAACTTTGTGATAAAACATACTGCAAATTTCGTCATGGAGCGACGTTTCTGATCAGTGGAGCAAGGAGCGGGAAACGCTGAACCCGAAGCGAAGTGATTATTGAATGCTGGAGTGCGGAGGGGAAACTAGTGTCTCACTTGGAGCTCAGTGAGAGTTACACTGCAACCCTAAATCAACCATAGCAGGGGACGCAGCGCCTATAGCAACATACAAACCATGAAAATGCTTTTAATAGTGTGGGTGTAATTAATTAATCAAAGCTATTGCTCAATGAAAAGATTAAAAATCATTACATGGTGCTTGACTCAACAAGTATTATTCTGCTTAGTGCCTGCTGTATATTTATTTAAAGAATCTTATTTTATACTATTTTGTTTATTGCTCTAGACTGATTTCTGTTTGCAAGCACCTGTTTATCGCTTACGTGAAAAAAAAAAGTTCTGACAAATGTAACTTACTGAAACAATCTATACTGAAAATGTATATACTTATGTGTAAATAGTAGCCTATGTGTACTCCTCCACCTTTTTGTTTCAACTACTTTAGGATTGGGTGTGTTTTTGAAGGTCAAATTTGACAACCAAAAAAAAAAAAAACATTTTCTTGATCTTTTGCTACTGCAGCAGTAAAAATATTAATATAAAAATATAATAAGCAGTCATATATATGTTACTTTAGGCCAGCGGTTCCCAAACTGGGGTGCGCGCACCCCTAGGGGTGCACAGACCGACCAGCAGGGGTGCGCGAGAGAATGCTTTTGATGATCTGTGTGCATTTTTTGAAGGGGCAAGTGAAGGAGAATTTTACTTGCCCGACCGGACAACTAATCTAATCTAATTAAAACATCGAATTAGGGAAGCACCAAAATTTCGGCGAGAATGATTCTGATTTTATTACACTGGGTGTAACGGTATACAGTGAATACTTGTATTTATACTTGTATTACAGTAAAAAATGTGGTGTACGGTGGTGGGGGTGCTTGACATGTGTCAAACACTAGAAAGGGGTGCACGCTGCAAAAAGTTTGGGAACCACTGCTTTAGGTTATTAGGTACCATTATATTGACATGGCTGAATATACTGCAAAAAAGGATAACAAAAAATCAATACATCATCAGATCTTATTAATATAGACTGCCTGACGTTTATTAAAATTGTAGTAGTACAAAAATAAGCTGATATTGGAATTTTAGTTTATGGGATATCATTTAAAAACTAATTTTAAAGTAGGTGTTTGAAAACCAAGAAAAGGGGGGAAAATATATATAGTGGGACTATTGACTCCAAACCTTAGGCCTATATTGAGGCCTATATTGACAGCTAGTCCCAGCCTCCATGATATAGAGTACATAAACTGACTTTCTCCAATAGGCAAAAATAATGAGCAATTAAATTCCACTAGATAATAATAAATGAAATCTCAATCCTGAGTCATTTCAAGAGTGTATTTAGGATGCAGAAGAAAGCAAAGGAAAACAGGGTGGAAAAGAGAAGA
>NW_015634502.1:864139-865222 GCF_001515625.1 Sinocyclocheilus rhinocerous
TGACGTTTATTAAAATTGTAGTAGTACAAAAATAAGCTGATATTGGAATTTTAGTTTATGGGATATCATTTTAAAATAATTTTAAAGTAGGTGTTTGAAAACCAAGAAAAGGGGGGAAAATATATATAGTGGGACTATTGACTCCAAACCTTAGGCCTATATTGAGGCCTATATTGACAGCTAGTCCCAGCCTCCATGATATAGAGTACATAAACTGACTTTCTCCAATAGGCAAAAATAATGAGCAATTAAATTCCACTAGATAATAATAAATGAAATCTCAATCCTGAGTCATTTCAAGAGTGTATTTAGGATGCAGAAGAAAGCAAAGGAAAACAGGGTGGAAAAGAGAAGAGAAGAAGCGCAATTGGAATCAAGACCTGCAAATGACTTTTGAATGGGTTTGATCATAAATGAATCGAAAGGAAAACAGAAAAGGTATTGAATGTATTATCAGTGCATTCCCATAATAAATCACAGGCACTCCAGCACCTCCACCGGCTCTGCGGAGGAAGTGAACAGAGACGCAGCACGCTGGAGTCAAGTTTGGTTGAACTCCGATATGTTCATTAACACGACAGCGGTTGCGTTTCTCCACTGATGGATTTTATCATATTACAGATGTTTATGGTCGTGCTAACGGAATGGAAAGGACACCTGGATGAGCTGGACGACACATTCCACTGGAAAAAGTCTCATCCTACTTCCGGGTCTGCAGTTGTAGCGCAGGATACTTGTGTGCTCTTGGAGATCGGTAAGAATCGCTTGGAAGTGCAGCATTGAGCTCTTCCTTCGTAATCTAGCAATCTAGTTGGGTTTAATATGCAACAGCTCTTTGAACTCGGTCTCAAGTTCATGAATCTTGATGAATATTAGTTTTGTTTTGCACGATGCAATGGCTACAATACGTGTATACGAGGCAAGGACTGTAATAAAACACCATTCCTAATTTCCTATACGATAAAACTTGTAGAAACGAACTGCTCTTGAATCATAGATCAGATAGTCAGTGATGTAGTAGAGGTAAAGCTCGTCTTATGCTCATACAGCAGCATTATATAACCTCTGTTTAGGAATGAAGGG
>NW_015634502.1:865834-880567 GCF_001515625.1 Sinocyclocheilus rhinocerous
TGACGTTTATTAAAATTGTAGTAGTACAAAAATAAGCTGATATTGGAATTTTAGTTTATGGGATATCATTTTAAAATAATTTTAAAGTAGGTGTTTGAAAACCAAGAAAAGGGGGGAAAATATATATAGTGGGACTATTGACTCCAAACCTTAGGCCTATATTGAGGCCTATATTGACAGCTAGTCCCAGCCTCCCTGATATATAGTACATAAACTGACTTTCTCCAATAGGCAAAAATAATGAGCAATTAAATTCCACTAGATAATAATAAATGAAATCTCAATCCTGAGTCATTTCAAGAGTGTATTTAGGATGCAGAAGAAAGCAAAGGAAAACAGGGTGGAAAAGAAAAGAGAAGAAGCGCAATTGGAATCAAGACCTGCAAATGACTTTTGAATGGGTTTGATCATAAATGAATCGAAAGGAAAACAGAAAAGGTATTGAATGTATTATCAGTGCATTCCCATAATAAATCACAGGCACTCCAGCACCTCCACCGGCTCTGCGGAGGAAGTGAACAGAGACGCAGCACGCTGGAGTCAAGTTTGGTTGAACTCCGATATGTTCATTAACACGACAGCGGTTGCGTTTCTCCACTGATGGATTTTATCATATTACAGATGTTTATGGTCGTGCTAACGGAATGGAAAGGACACCTGGATGAGCTGGACGACACATTCCACTGGAAAAAGTCTCATCCTACTTCCGGGTCTGCAGTTGTAGCGCAGGATACTTGTGTGCTCTTGGAGATCGGTAAGAATCGCTTGGAAGTGCAGCATTGAGCTCTTCCTTCGTAATCTAGCAATCTAGTTGGGTTTAATATGCAACAGCTCTTTGAACTCGGTCTCAAGTTCATGAATCTTGATGAATATTAGTTTTGTTTTGCACGATGCAATGGCTACAATACGTGTATACGAGGCAAGGACTGTAATAAAACACCATTCCTAATTTCCTATACGATAAAACTTGTAGAAACGAACTGCTCTTGAATCATAGATCAGATAGTCAGTGATGTAGTAGAGGTAAAGCTCGTCTTATGCTCATACAGCAGCATTATATAACCTCTGTTTAGGAATGAAGGGGCAGTTATATGAACACAGACTGGCCCGGTTTTCATGCAGGATTCTTTAGATCTTGAAAAGGTCTTTCCAGAATGACCTGTCCCTGTCTGTCTCAACAATTACATGTATCAAATAAACTGAACACCAAGGTTATGCAAGGATTCGCCCCCTGCCTGCCTAGTTGGGCCAGTAGTTCAGATATTTACTTTCCCTGCCAAATTTTTTATTTATATTTTTTTAGGCCAAGAAAAATATTTTTAAAACTTGAATTTTATAAGCAAAATAATAAATAAAACATTACAAAAATGTTATATTAATGTTAAAATGTTACAATAATATTAAATATTATAAGTAATAATGTTAGTAATAAGTAAATGAAGTTCATAATTAATATTAATTAATTATATTACATATATATTCATAAACACAATTTTGCTGAAAAATCTAAATATTGGTGACTGGTTTATAATTTTTAACCCGTTCAAACCTATGCCAACATTTTTACTGGTCCTACCACAAAAGTTGATAAATCTTATTTTTTGCTAAACATTTATGTGTGTACCAGAACTTAAGATTTTTCAATGTTTTTGAAAGAAGTATCTAATGCACACAGAGGCTGCATATATTACTTGATCAAACAACACTAATATTGTGAAATATTATTACAATTTAAAATACTGTTGTCTATTTTAATATATTTCAATATATAATTTATTCCTTCAAAGATTATTCTAATGATGGTTTTATATATATATAAGCTCATAAAAACTCATGACAGGTATAAATTCATAACATTCATATCAAACAATGATAATAATGCAGAACTTCACTAATAGATAAGCTAGATGACGTTACATTGTTGACATATTTAAATCCGCACATTTGCAACCTTATGTATTCTTTGCAAGGCATAAAAACAGATGTTCAAGGTCAACAAATATAAGATTTTGTGATAATGCAGCACTGGCAGATTAGCTCCAGTGACATTTCCATCAACTGGCCAGAAATAGTCTCACATTAGCACTGTTTATCCAATAATCATACAATAAAATAATACTCTGTTTTTCCTCTCTAGACCCTGTCTGTGTGTAACAGCTTTCCAGGGACATAACGATGGATTCCTTCGGGCGTGTGGAGTTCTTGCAGGCTCTAGCAGAGGGCTGTGTGCTGCCCACTGCCCAGCAGGGTTTAGAGCAGGTCTGGCAGCTTCTGCTCGTCTGCCTGCTGTGTCGGGTCATCTGTAGACTAGGTGAGTCCATCATGCACAACACCAGCCCTCAAACACCTGCTCAACTGTCTTCCCCCAAAGGATGGGAACATGGCGCAGTTGATTCTCTTATGGCTAACATCAATGCTTTTTGTCATCTGTTTCACAGCTATGTGTATTGTAGCGAAAAACTTCACACTTGATCTTGTTATATCCAACTCATGTTGGTGAATGGGTCCATCTGTTGAGTCTTGATGCGGCAAGCTAATGCTGTCTCTCTTTTTGACAGGTGTCTCATGTCATGTGAAGCATCTGAGCTCACTGGCGGGCGGCCTGTACGTGTTGTACACATTCTTTGAGCTGCTTACTTTCCCTGCCAAATTTTTTATTTATATTTCTTTAGTGCCAAGAAAAATATTTTTAAAACTTGAATTAGCCTATAAGCAAAATAATAAATAAAACATTACAAAAATGTTATATTAATGTTAAAATGTTACAATAATATTATAATATTAAATATTATAAGTAATAATGTTAGTAATAAGTAAATGAAGTTCATAATTAATATTAATTAATTATATTACATATATATTCATAAACACAATTTTGCGTTTTATTGTCTTATTTTTTGCAGTTACTATAAATCATTTATTATTTATTCTTTTTTATTATTAGTTCACTTCTGTGAGCTCTTTCTGTATATATTACGTGAACATTTTATTTATATGTATGTATACGTTATTTTATATTAGTTAGTTAGTTTATTTATATAGCACATTTTAATACAACAAAGCGTTGACCAAAGTGCTGTACAAAATCAACACAGTTTAAAAAACACATTTACACACCATAACACACAAACAGGACAGCTAAAACGTAACAAAATCAATACCTCAACACTCTGCTTGCTCAAACGCTAAGGAAAGAAGGTGAGACCTTAGGCGATACTTAAAAACATTTAGAGTTGGAGCATGTCTAATATGAGGCGGAAGCCTATTCCAGCGCTTTGGAGCGGCAACTGCAAAGGCCCGATCGCCCCTTCGCTTATACCTAGTCTTCGGTACAATTAAAACAGATTGACCAGAAGATCTTAAAGACCTAAAGGGCTTGTACACCTGTAAAAGATCCGACAAATAAGATGGTGCTAACCCATTTAGAGACTTAAACAAAAAACAATAATTACACTAGTGTTTAAACGTTTATATACACTAGTGTTTATAAAAATATACACTAGTGTTTAAACATTTGGGGTCAGTACTTTTTTTTTTAAAAAGAAATTAATGGTTTAATTCAGCAAGAATTCATTAAATTGTTCAAAGATGACAGTAGATATATTTAGATAACAAAAATATACTTCAAATAAATTCTGTTCTTTTTATTTATTAAAAAAAGAGTCACCGTTTCAACAAAAATATTAAGCAGCACAGCTGTTTTCACCATTGATTAATAAGAAATGTTTCTTGATCACCAAATCAGCATATCAGAATGATTTCTGAAGGATCATGTGACACTTCAAACACCTGCTCAACTGTCTTCCCCCAAAGGATGGGAACATGGCGCAGTTGATTCTCTTATGGCTAACATCAATGCTTTTTGTCATCTGTTTCACAGCTATGTGTATTGTACCGAAAATCTTCACACTTGATCTTGTTATATCCAACTCATGTTGCTGTATGGGTCCATCTGTTGAGTCTTGATGCGGCAAGCTAATGCTGTCTCTCTTTTTGACAGGTGTCTCATGTCATGTGAAGCATCTGAGCTCACTGGCGGGCGGCCTGTACGTGTTGTACACATTCTTTGAGCTGCACATGATGTGGGTGATTATCCTGTGCCTGCTTTGCTACCTCATCCTGCTCCTCAGCATAAACTCCAGCAGCCGAGGAGTCTTCCTTTCTGTCGTCATCCTTATTTACATGCTGATGGGGTCTGTCATTCACTTCCACACGATTGCATTTTATAGATAGGGCCTAATGAACACAGAAAATTGGTTCAAATTGGAAAAACTCACAATCACAAGTGGCCACATATTTTGATCATTTTTATTGCAGGGAGCTACACATGATAGACGCAGCGACCTGGCATAAGATGAGAGGTGTGTCTTCACTGAATTATTATTAATTGGAATGTTTTATTGAAGTTTTTTTTTTCATGTCACATAATTTTCATCAAATGACACTCATTATGGTGTCGCATTTCCCATACGGACCGTTTCGTTTGTGTCCAGGATCTCAGATGGTGGTGGCCATGAAGGCCATCTCTCTGGCCTTTGACCTCGATCGAGGCGCTGTGTCCTCTTTTCCCTCACCGCTGGAGTTCATGGGATACCTCTGCTTTGCGGGAACCATTATCTTTGGGCCATGGATCAGTTTCGCCAGCTACACAGATGCAATTATTGGGTGCAAAATGGTAAATACAATGATTTTTTAAATTCCTAGTTTTATTGTCTTATTTTTTGCAGTTACTATAAATCATTTATTATTTATTCTTTTTTATTATTATTTCACTTCTGTGAGCTCTTTCTGTATATATTACGTGAACATTTTATTTATATGTATGTATACGTTATTTTATATTAGTTAGTTAGTTTATTTATATAGCACATTTTAATACAACAAAGCGTTGACCAAAGTGCTGTACAAAATCAACACAGTTAAAAACACATTTACACACCATAACACACAAACAAGACAGCTAAAACATAACATAAACAATACCTCGACACTCTGCTGGCTCAAACGCTAAGGAAAGAAGGTGAGACCTTAGGTGATACTTAAAAACATTTAGAGTTGGAGCATGTCTAATATGAGGCGGAAGCCTATTCCAACGCTTTGGAGCGGCAACTGCAAAGGCCCGATCGCCCCTTCGCTTATACCTAGTCTTCGGTACAATTAAAACAGATTGACCAGAAGATCTTAAAGACCTAAAGGGCTTGTACACCTGTAAAAGATCCGACAAATAAGATGGTGCTAACCCATTTAGAGACTTATAAACAAAAAACAATAATTACACTAGTGTTTAAACGTTTATATACACTAGTGTTTATAAAAATATACACTAGTGTTTAAACATTTGGGGCCAGTACTTTTTTTTTTTAAGAAATTAATGGTTTAATTCAGCAAGAATTCATTAAATTGTTCAAAGATGACAGTAGATATATTTAGATAACAAAAATATACTTCAAATAAATTCTGTTCTTTTTATTTATTAAAAAAAGAGTCACCGTTTCAACAAAAATATTAAGCAGCACAGCTGTTTTCACCATTGATTAATAAGAAATGTTTCTTGATCACCAAATCAGCATATCAGAATGATTTCTGAAGGATCATGTGACACTGAAGACTGGAGTAATAATGCTAAAAATTTAGCTTTGCCATTACAGGCAAAACAAATTTCTAAATATATTAAAATAGAAAACATTTATTTTAAATTGTAATATTTTATTTTAATAATTGTAATCATATTTTTATTATTATTGTTTTGCTATATATTTTTTTTCCAAATAAATGCAGCCTTGGTGAGCATAAGAGACTTCTCTCAAAAACTCACTGACCCCGAACTTTATATAAATATGTATTTGAAGTATTTGTAAACACTGTTTTTGGTGATATATAAATAAAATTGTAGTTGCTTACACTCTGTCCAAACACACACACAGTCAACCCAAGCCAGTGTATTCATATAGAGTTTTTCCCAAACCTTATTGTTTCAAAGCAGTTTTCAGAAAGTATCTTTATATGCAGATATTGACATTAAAATAAATTGAATATGTTTTTCATGCTAAATGTTAAATGGGAAAAAATCATTGTTTTCTTTGAAGAGAAGATCATTTTGATTTATTCTGAGCATGTTTCCTTCAGCAGAGAGCTTGCTATACAGTAACTATCCTGCTATCTCCTGCAGAGTGCTGGCTGGTTTGGAAAGATTGCTCTGAGCTTTCTGAGGAGTCAGATCTGCCTGGTTATTTCCAGCTGTATTGCTCCTTATCTCTTTCCTTACTTCATTCCCATCTACGGTGATGGACTTCCTCGTAGGTGAGCTGCTTCCCTCCCTCCCCATTGGGATTCCATATCCAGAGGAAATGAAATGGCTAGCTTGAATGTTTATTTCATTTTCTGTTTAATATTGTTTTTATTGGCCTTTTGTCCTTAGGTGGCTTCACGCTTATGAAAATGCGGTGTCCTTCCACTTCAGCAATTATTTTGTCAGCTACTTGAGTGAAACAACCACTGTGATGGCTGGAGCTGGATTCTCTGAGCACAAAGACCACATCAAATGGTGCATACTCATGCATTTTCTCTCTTTATTTCTCTTTTGTTATTAAATAACAGCATTGTTGAGACCTAATGTGGCACATTTTCTCGTTCAAAGGGATATTACAGTAGCTAAACCTCTGAATGTGGAATTGCCGAGGTCTATGGTGGAAGTTGTTACCTCTTGGAATCTGCCCATGTCTAAGTGGCTTAATGCATGTATGTATATTTATTCAGGTTTGTGATCCAGTATTTATGCATATAAATGTTGTGCATTCATATAAATATTCCCTGTACATTTTAACACACAGACGTCTTTAAAAGTGCACTCAAACTTGGCACTTTTCCTGCCATCTTGGTGACCTACACTGCCAGTGCATTGTTACATGTAAGTATTATTTCCAGCTCTTTGGTTATTAACATTTTACCAAGGTTTGTTGGCACACAGAATCAGGTTCCATCTGTTTAAACAGATTTGAGTTTGTGTAAGGGTGAAAAAACACCTGATCCAGAAAACAGTTTCCCTGTAACATGACAGCTTGGATAAAGATGGGTTTCTTATCTCAGAACACCATGACCCAGATTTAAACTGCTGTCTACAGCTGGTGTAGATAGATAATTCAATCACAGCTGCCTACCCTGGCAGCTTATGCCTTGTCTTCTTAGTAAGCTATTGTAGTTGTGCATGTTAGGTTGTACTGTAACTCACTGTGTAGCTAAGATAAAATCGTTCATGCTATATTACCAGTTTGACCTTTAGGAATATAAGTATATAAGAATAACTGCTGGAAGTATTTTTAGGTATCCGTGCATCAAACTCGTCATGTTATGGTGACATGTGTTTTTTTTTTAGCCAGTCAAAAACATACTGTAAATGTGAATCTGTTTGGGTTCACTGACATGTAGAGGGTAGGTTTAAAAGAAAGGACATGTGGGTGTAGGGGTGAGTGCAATTTGTTGCTAATTCTGGCAGAAAATAGCCAAAGGTCTAAAATCAATTAAAACACCTTTTATATATTTTGTGTGTTTTTTTTTCAGTTAGTATGTAAATTGTACATCACAGAACAGTAATCTACCACTGAACTAAGACAAATATTAGTGACAGGGATGCATAATTCAAGGTATTGTAGTTGGGTGGAGACCTCTGGTGGTTAATGTGGGACATTGATTCTAAATTCATTTACACTACCATTCAAAAATTTGAGGTTGGTAAGATTTTTAAAAATGTTTTTTAAAGAAGTTTTTTATGTTCACCAAGGCTGCATTTATTTGATCAAAAATACAGTAACTAATATTGTGAAATATGATTACAATTTAAAATAACTCTTTTCTATTTTAATATATATTAAAAATGTAATTTATTCCTGTGATGGCAAAGCTGAAGTTTCAGCAGCCATGACTCCAGTCTACACATAATCATTCTAATATGCTGATTTGGTGCTCAAGAAACATTTCTTTTTATTATCATTGCTGAAAACAACTGCTTAAAGGGGTCATATGATGCGATTTAAATTTTTCCTTTCTCTTTGGAGTGTTACAAGCTCTTGCAAAAACTAAAGTCTCAAATCCAAAGAGATATTCTTTATAAAAGTTAAGAGTCAACCACGCCTACCTAAAACGGCTCGTTCTAACATGCCCCCACATATCCTGTGATTTGTTTTTTATTTCAGGATTCTTTGATGAATAGAAAGTTCAAAAGAACAGCACTTATTTTAAATACAAATCTTTTGTAACATTATGAATGTATTTACTTTTGATCAATTTAATGCATCCTTGCTAAATAAAAGTTTGAATTTCTTTAAAAAATCTTACTGCCCCCAAACTTGATAGTGATGATGATGATAGTATATTTTCTTTTATTAATTAATTATGTGTTGTTTGCCAGGGTCTCAGCTTTCATCTGGGGGCCGTGCTGCTGTCTTTGGGAATCATCACTTATGTTGAACATGGTAAACAATAATTTTTGTTTATTCATGCATGCTTGCCATCAATAAAATAAAAACAGCTTTGATAGAATCAATTAATTAATTAATTAGATTTAAGTAAAAAACTGAAAATATATTAACACTAATGCATACAGTCATCATGGCACATATTTCAGTAGGTAGGAAATAATAACATCTATAATAGATGTCACATCATTGGTCTAACCAACAGAACTCAAATTCTGTCTTTGTTTCCTCTTTCAGTTCTGAGAAAGCGGTTGGCGGCGATTTTCAGTGCTTGTATACTGTCAAAGCGCTGTCCAAATGACTGTCATCACCAAAATAAGAAGGTGATCTGTCCTGCAATGCAGGATCAGCTGAATTCATGATAAAAACAGTTTGTTTGTTTTTTGGTTTGTGTAGTATGAGATCTCTAGTTCACAGATTTCCACTGAAATTTCTTATAGTGTTATATTTTTATATTGATATGTCTATTTCTTTTTTTTTTCTATTGTAGATGGTGTGGGTGTATGGTGTTAACCTGTTCTTCAGTGCATTGTCTATATTCCATCTGACATATCTGGGATCACTGTTTGACTCTGAAATGGACAGCATGCATGCTGAGGAAGTGAGCGTTTTCATATGCATATGCAATTTAAAAGTAGACACAATTTTATTCTAATATAAATATTCAGCTACTGATAAAAATATATTAAATTCAATTAGTAAGAATTGTTTTATCATGTGTTTTGTTTCCACACAGGGTTACATGGCCAGTCACACCATTCAAAAGTGGTCGGAGCTAAACTGGGCGAGCCATTGGGTGATGTTTGGCTGTTTTGTGTTTTACTGGCTCATTTAAAGAGAATACTATAGTACTGAGCAATCAAAGGACCATTCACTGAACCTGAACATGAAAGAAGGTGGATTCTTACCATTGACTGCATTTTTCAACTGTCAGTGTTACATGCACACTTCTGTCCCTCATCTGGAAAAGAGTGCCATGGAAAGTGCCTTATGACTCATGTTGTTAAAAGAATCATATTCTCATAATGTGGTCATACTTGTTCTTTTTATTTTGATTTAGATTTGGTACAATTTTGGATTAAACAAAAGAAAAAATATCAGTGTGCAGAGTATATTAAGTGTTATTTGTATCTCTTTTTTTTGTTCTCTCTGTACGGCTTGATATACAGTAGAAAGCATAGTCTCAGTGTGACCTTGTTATTGTCACTTTTATAAAACATGTTTCATATTTTTATCAAAAGCTGTCAATTAGGTCTGACAATAATATTTATTATTTTCTAATAAAATTTGCCAACATGACTATTTTTCATTGATTATATCTAAGTGCATTACTCAAGGGCACAGTGCATACTTTGAAACTTTGTTCTCTTTTATCCAAAGACACTTATTACTTATTTTGATCAGCCATGTGGTATCAAATGGTAATACCTTTTGATAAATGTACAGATATTGTGGAATACCATGGTATTTTATGGATGTCCAAAGTAAAAAAAAAACAAAACATGTACTACCAAGGTAGAAGTAAAAAAATAATAATAATAATAATAGTGTTAGCATAGTGTCATGCCCATAAACCACAGTAAAACATGGTTTTGGTTGGTTAATACTTTTAGTTAGAGGGGATTTAATAAAATCTGATACAAGAAAGTCCAAGTTTGGGCCACTTAAAATCTCTTACAGTATCTGAAAATAACATTTAACATGGTGGATAAATAGAGGAAAGTTAGCTGTACTTTACAGAGTAACGTAAATGAGTTACTTGATTGTGACCTCTGACCCAGTGGCGTGTCCCCCACAGTTCAGTTCACACGGTACTGTTTTAATATCGCGAGAGTTAGCACAGCTCCTCACTACGTAATGTGCCGTGCTGCTTATGGCGGCGCTGGTGACAGTGCTGAAAGCTGTTGGGGTGAGTTTTTCTAATATGTTTATTCAATTTTGCGGTGTCACATAACTCTTACACGGCTATATGAACGTTTAAGCCTCCGACGTTTGCGTTTATATCACTCTTTCTAAATATTCCTGCTTGTTTTGGAACAGTTAACGTATATGGTTTAGGGTGGGGGCAGTGTTTCCTCTGCGTGTACTCTAGCGGTTTAGCATGCTAGCCAGCGCTTAAAGCACTGTTACTGCAACAATACAAAACTAACTTCTTAATCTTCCACTCCCGTCATAGGAGATATTTTGTAAAGGTCACTTATTAAGAAACGAAGCGTCCAGTCGAGGCTTCAGCGCGGCAGCGGCGGCCCAACGTGACCCGACAGTCGCCGCCGTGCGCCTTTGTTGTCGGACTGAGTGATTTGTTTTAAGCCCGACAGGATCACGACACATAGTAAATGGAGTTAAACAGCTAAACCCAATTTTCTCAGGACAGGAAAAGAGTTTACTTGCTTTCCAAACGAGTTTTTACTAAAACCAGTGTTCTTATGGTCATGATGATAACCTGGACATATCATGGAATTTGGAAATTGTAATTTTGCAGGCCCTGGAAAGTAATTAAAATCAATTAAAAAATAAAAAACAATTTTATAGTGAACATATATTTTTGCTTAAACTGCTACAGAATTTTCTCTTACGAAATAAATTGCTTTTTGTAAGAGCAATTTTGGTAAAAAAAAATATATTTCCAACAAAGGCCGTTTCCATGGTTTTCCCGTTGAGGTTGAACAATTGATGGAAATACTTTGATTGAAACGGGTTGAGAACGGTCATATTCTCTTGTTTGGGTTTGAAACGCCATAGATTCTACTTTTAACCTTTTGTTTGTCTTCATCCAATATGCTCACATGAGTAGCATGTGTCTGAGTTGTCTTGTCTAAAAAGGCATTACTAGTGAATTTGTCTCTGGATGAGCTCCAGATGGATCCACTCCCAGCTGTTGCTCAAGCGCTGTTTGCGTCACTTAGCCTCATGTCCTGATTTTGTCATTTATGTATGCTCTGGAAATCTACAGTTTCTACTGGGGGTGCAGCGTTAAATAAATAAATGCAAATTTTGTAACACAAAATAAATAAAACTAATTTTATTAATTTGTATATTCATTAAAATTCATAGAAAAAAATTGCCTAAGCCTACAGTGACAATAAGCAACAGTAAAACATGAATTAAGTTTAATCAAATTGATTGTGAAAGTCGTTTCAACTTAATTAAACTTAGGAAGTCGTTTGTTGCCGTGACTTTTTGATCATATTATTACCTGTAACATGTCTGTGCCGGACCCAAATCAAGAATTAACAACCATTTCTACAGCCATTGCGAAGATAAAACCGAGAAAGACCAAGATTGGTTACCTCAGCAGCAACCAATAATAATAACAATCTCACATTCTTGCTGCTTCAGCACTTATTTTGATATTTAACGTTAGATCTTTCATATTCTTGGAACAAAATCCGCATTGTAACACAAATAAACAAACTTTGCATTTCCCCATTTTTTTTAAACGATCGTAGTTTGTGGTTCATTATTAGCCTAGTAATTAAAACACATCAGCCATAAAATAGTACAATGGCAAATTCGCATAGACCTATATTAAAGGGGTCATATGATGCGATTTCAATTTGATTCCCCCTTGTTTTCTGAATGCATATTATAGATCTAATTGAGAACAATTTATCTGCATCCACTTTTGGGTCAACGCACATCTCCAAATCCAGTTAACAACCAATACATAGATTAAAGTCCTCACCCTGCTGTTTTTTTTAATAATCCATTACAGTTGGATGTACGGCACAATGTGGAACAAAGGATCTTTAACTACGTCACTTTTTCATTGCGACTTGCAAAATAAAATTGGCTTGCTAGGTAATATGTAGTCTCCATCCATCTACTTGATAATTGTATACATAATCCATCAAAGCAAGTAATGAACTGGCCTATATATTAAGCTTTTTGATCCTCCCATCTCATGTGTAATAGACTGGAGGGAACTGAATGATTGGCATGCTGGATATGTGCAGTTGTTTACCTCTTGATTTGAATGTATTCCATAAATATTCAGCCAAATGCTGGTTCACGCCGAGACTTGTTGATCCTCATGTGTGTATTCAGTCAGCTGCTCTTCTGTACATGAGGCTGCTGAGGAAATGTTATTTTTAGACCTGTTGTATCAACAGGAGAGTAACATGGTATTTTAACCCACATTAAATGAATGTGTCTGAGGGGATTGATTGTGTTAAATCATATATGGAGGGTGGGGGGAGGGGCAAAATTAGTTTAATAAACTGGACCTGAATTAGATTAATATACTTATTTGTTGGACTAAATACATTTAATGTGTAACTTATCTGTGTGATCTAATATCCTTTTTTTTTCCACCCTCCCAAACAGTATGAAGTGAAACTGAATTGATTTTTGTACCATCTGAAACCTACTTCAAGTTCAGATCATTGATCGGTCAGAAGAAACGTCAAGGAAAAAGAAAACATAACGAACATCCCCAAAACGACCCAGCGGTACAGCAACTGTGAAGACAAGACCAAGACGAAGAACTGCACTGCTACAAACCAGAAAAACTAAAGCAACACAAAACAACCAAATGAGCAAACCAAAGATTTAAGAAACAGAACCAGGCCGCAACGAGCGTAGCAACCAGCCATCACCGTTAACAGTGAAGGCGAGACCTGATCTGAGACAAGAAGTTTGTGCCTACTCAACAGCTTAAAAAAAAAAAGCACACGTCCCAACGCTGCACCCAAGCCCTCCTTATCCTCCCCGCACCTCGTCCTCCTCTGGGGTGTGGAGAGGGCTGCTGTCTGCTAGTCTTTTCAGTTTTGACCTTTTTCTTTGTCAACTGCAGACCGAATCCCTCCCTCCCTGATCTTTTTCCCCTTCCGTTCCCTCAGTCTTTCTCTTGCATTTCTGTTCACTATTTTTCAAAAGCAGTGTTCATACACCTGCACTTGCCTTTTTATTTGAAAAATTTGTGTTTTTTTTTTTTGTTGTTTAGCTTTTTGTGCTTTTTTTTTTTTGCAACTTTTTGTAATTAGAACGTGTGCCAGAGAGGAGAACCTTACAAGTGTGTGTGCGCGATTGATTGGTCCAAATCATTACAGCCTTCCAAGACAACAGAACAAGGTAAGCCATGCCAGACACTCATCCCACTTTTTTTTCCCCCTTAATCTAATGAATAATCCTGATTTGTCTGGTTTGTTTTTCATGTATAATATACAGTGTGCCAAAAAAGGGCAATTGTCCATGCTGTTTATTGTGCAATCTCTTTAATTTAAAGCTGAAAATGTGTTGCTCTGTTCCAAAAACTAGTGAGCTACTTTCTAAGATAGCATCCTAACAGAAATTTAATGAGTTTAGCATTAGCATCTTGCTAAGTTAACTAGCAGTGCTAATAAAAACTGTAAAATATGTGAAACTGAAATATTAGATAAAATCTAACTGAAAAATTTAACTTTTTTTTTTTTTTTTTTTTTTATAAATCTAGATATTTTTAGTATGAACTGAATTAAAGAATATATTTTAATTGACACATCTCTTTCTTGGACCACCATCTTGGATGTTTTTTTTTCTCCTCTCCATTGCATGTGATTAATTGAAATGCTGCCTATTTAGTCATCTCAGTAGGTTTTGGAACAGAGATCATTCGTATTATCATGCTCAATATCCACCTTATTTTTCCCGTAAGAGCGGGCGCAGCCATTTGTAAATTTTATGGGACTGGTTTCATTCATGGTGTCATTCGCTTCCAGCTATTTTTTGTTGTACAAAGCTCATTTTGCTGTTTAAAATTGTCTTCCCATATTATTTGAATGTATTTATCTTAATTATGAACACAGTGGTTTGTAGTGCAAAAGATTTACAGTTTAAAAGTTTTACCGTTTAGTGCATTTTGTTATTATTTCCCTACAGCGGCTAATGAACCTGGAAGTCTTGCACATTCACAGAAAACAGCTTACTTCCGCATTGAAAAATAAGGTGGATAACTGACAGTTAAAGTTAAGAACTAATTGAGAATTAAAGGAATGGTTCACCCAAAAATTAATTTATTCACTCATGTTGTTCCAAACCGATAAGACTTTTTTCATCTTTAAAACACAGATGAAGATATTTTTAATTAAACCAGAGCGATCCATTTTTTTCATCAGTGGATGGACAAAAGATGTGAGAATAAATACTATAATTTGTTTTCCTAAAATGATTAAAAGTCTTATGGATTTGGAACAACAGGTGAATAAATGACAGAATTTCAGGGTGCACTATCCCTTTAAATTTTTTAAATTCTGATGATTGTACTGCAGTCCCCCCCCCCCCT
>NW_015634502.1:880590-882001 GCF_001515625.1 Sinocyclocheilus rhinocerous
GTACTGCAGTCCCCCCCCCCCTTCATTTTCTTGTTTGTCGTATTCAAAATGAATTAATTAAAATCTAGCACAGCTTTAATTCACTCATTGTTTACTCAAACACAGATCTCTAATATGTATGATGTAGGAGGAGCTGCAACACAATGGCTGACTTTAAATAAAACCAATACTCAGAAAACTGCTTAATCCGATCAATCCCAGGTGTAGTAGATTTGGCCACTGTGTATGGGAGAATTATGGGTAGTCCCTGGAAAGGTTTTGTCGAGTTTACCTTGCCGGCGTCGCCACCTGCAGCGTTCGTTAGCGCTGACCTGCACAGCACCTCGCCCGTCGGGCTCAGCCTGTCACCCTACGGCCGATCTGTAAGTGCCCTGCCATCTGCTCTCCACCCCACTGTCCCCCACTCTCCCGAACTCGTTCATTAAACACCCACCGTCGCCCCTCTCTGCGCTGTTCCTATACTCCATCATCCTGATCACCAGGCTTAGAGGCTGGCCTCGATCACTTGCCGTAGAGACGAGCAGCAACGAGAGGTGGAGCCGCAAGAGCAATGATGTTTCCACTTAGACAAATATAGTAGCTGAGTGTAGATTTGTTTATTCAGTCGGCTGCTGTTGAACCATGTATGATTGGCAGAAAATGGATATTAGGCTTTTTTGTCTGACACAGAGTGAATCAAAGTGTTTATGGGTGTGTAAAGGCCTGTATTTGTTTTGATGTTATGGCCCAGTGGTCGAGGCTGGTCAGAGTCTGTGTCATCTAACCATTACTGTTATCGTGTAGTCTAGTAGTGCCATTCCCAGTCGCTTCATCAAACTAACACATTTTCCTTGAGCATGTCTCCTAGCACGGGTGGGGAATTAGTTAAAGGGATAGTTCACCCAAAAATAAGTGTCATTTATTTTTCTGACCTTCTGTGGAACAAAGATAATTTGAAGTTTGTTTTTTTTTTTGTCCATAAATTGTCGTCTTTTGTGTTCCTCAAAAGAAAGTCAATCATATGGTTTGGAATGACAATTAGGGTGAGTAAACAAAGACAACTTTCATTTTTGAGTGAACTATGCTTTAAAGGTATCATTCACCCGAAAATGAAAATTCTGTCATTAATTACTCACCCTCATGTCGTTTCAAACCCGTAAGACCTTCGTTCATCTTCGGAACACAAATTAAGATATTTTTGATGGAATCTGAGAGCTGTCTGACCCTGCATAGACAGCAATACAACTGAAATGTTCCCAAGTCCAGAAACATAGCAAGGAGATCTGTAAAATAATCCATGTAACAGTGGTTCATTCGCAATTATATGAAGCTACGAGAATACTTTGTGCGCAAAAGAAAAAAAAAACGACTTTATTCAACAATTCGTCTCCTCCGCATCACCCTGGTGCCATTTTGGAGAATATCCGCTGGA
>NW_015634502.1:882046-889500 GCF_001515625.1 Sinocyclocheilus rhinocerous
ATGTGGACAACATCCGGATACAGGTCGCATGTTAATGCCAAGTGTAAACGCAGCCATGGATTATTTTACAGATCTCCTTGCTATGTTTCTGGACTTGGGAACATTTCAGTTGTATTGCTGTCTATGCAGGGTCAGACAGCTGTCAGATTCCATCAAAAATATCTTAATTTGTGTTCCGAAGATGAACGAAGGTCTTACGGGTTTGAAACGACATGAGGGTGAGTAATTAATGATAGAATTTTCATTTTTGGGTGAACTATCCCTTTAAGGCCTGTTCACACTAAGTGTGTTGTAATAAAATTATTTGATTCACCTATGATTGTTTGCACAAGAAGTATTCCAGTCATTCACATGCTTTAATGCAAAATGCAACCTCTCTGGCTGAATACACATTTCATAATTATTACAACCCATCACTAAAATGTAACATTGTCCTTGAATGGAGCAGTGAAAGTTAAATGATGTGATAGCATGACATTGGAATGTACCATAGTGTAAAGATAATATTGGTGAACTGTAGTAATAGTACAGCTGTTGGTCGAGTAAATTGACATTACCATGTGTCGGTTACTTTTGTCATTCTTTGGATGCTTTTATTCAAAGAAAATGCCAGATAAAATATGCAAGCATACTTGACTTGTTTGTTGCTTCTATGGATTAATGTTCCTTTAAGTTGGATGCCAGCCAGTTTAACTTGCCTTTAATGGCAGTTCTGGAAATTTGACCCAAAAGCACATATCTGATTGGTTTAGGGTTTTCATACTTTCTATTTTTTAGATTTATCAAATGTCATTCCTGGAAGCTCTTCTCTCGCATTTCAAATTACATTATTCCCAGCTACCTGCTAGTAATTACTCGAACCTTAACAAAAGGCATAAGGAGTGTATTTTGGTCTATCTGCTTTTTTTAACCCTATGTAGATCATCACAGTAGTGTGATGGCCTCTTTGACATGTTCAATTTCTTACAGTGAGGGTTTATTTTATATACAGGTGCATCTCAATAAATTAGAATGTCGTGGAAAAGTTCATTTATTTCAGTAATTCAACTCAAATTGGAGGCCTCTGATACTCCTGTTGCTGCCCCCACCCCATCCACCTCAAGTCAGCCAATCCCCCGCTCCGCCTCAGTCTCATGCCATGTCTCTCGTGCATCAGGGGGCAAAAAGCAAAAGCGGACCCCCTTGTATCAGCGATCTGTAAGTGGGCATGATGGGACAGTCTGTGCCGGCTTGATGTCCTCACTGGCAAAGAATACTTGACACTGTAACTGCATGCTTTAAGTTTGGGAGTTGTAAAGCTTTTGGCTTTACAGGGCTATTTGGGTCAATAAAATCTGTTTTTGATTGTCTAACTTTTGACCACATGCCTGCCGACCGTTTACGTACATTTCACTTGATTTGTGGGTGAAGTTCTACACAGAGACCTAGTCCTAACTTTGAATGAGGAGACGAGTTTGTTTGTGTGCATATTCTAATATATAATTGAGTCAGTGTGAAGTGGATTAAATGCATGAATTTTAATTTCTAGGTTTAATATGAAACCGACGGTACTTGCATTTGTGTGTTTTTTAGTATTGTGTAGGTACAGCAGATTTATCCTGGTCATTTTGATCTACTTGATCAAGGAACCAGTTCAAGCAGACCAAACGGAGAAGAGAAACTTAAACCTACATGCCACAACAAATTACTGGGACAGCGTTTCCCCTCTTTAAATTTTTCTTTTTCATAGTTGCAAATACCCGCCGTATTTAAAATCCTGTTTCATCCCATTTTACCATTTCCACACTTGTGTTCTGATCTGTTGTGAAGCAGTCGGATGTGTGGAGAGTGCTGAAGGTCGAAAATTGAGCAAGTGCATTTTTAACTCATCCTATGTCTTATTTCTCCATAGATGAGTTTTGACCCCAGTCTGCTGCATAATAATGGCCATGGTGGCTTTGCCAATGGAACGAGCCTGGGAGTTCGTGAGACGGGAGTGGTTGAAAAACTGCTAGCATCATACGGTTTCATTCAGTGCTCTGAGAGACAGGCCCGCCTCTTCTTCCACTGCTCTCAGTACAACGGCAACCTGCAGGAGCTGAAGATCGGAGGTATGAGCTGAATGGGGTTTGTGAAATGGCAGGAACTAGGGCTGAACAGTGTAACAAATATTATTAAACATAAATATTATTAAAATTGTAGTGTACAAATCTCTGGTAAAATCATCACAAATGTCTTGTCTCTGTATTCAATAACAAGACCTTGTTGCCCGAAATACAAGCAATAAATATTAAGTGTATTGTAATGCATCTTAATGCAGGAACTGACTTCCATGTTTTGTCTGTTCTGCCACTTTTCAGACGATGTGGAGTTTGAGGTGTCGTCTGATAGACGCACTGGCAAACCAATTGCGGTGAAGCTGGTAAAAATCAAGGCAGAAATGTTGCCAGAAGAGCGAATTTCTGGGCAGGTGGGGCCTGACTTGCACGCCTCTCCTTTAACTGTGCTGCATGGTTTTATTCATCCAGTTAAGGAACACATTTTACTTTTGTGTTTTATTGTCCTTGTCCCATTAATGTCCGTCATTGTTGGTTTCGAGCTCATTTTTAATCCATATTGACCTGGAAAATGCATAAATCACTGGTTTCAATTATTAGGAGTAGCAATCCTCTTAACTGACCTGATGCTAATGCTTCGTTTTGTGTGGGTTCACAATGAGCTTGATTGTCTTTGTGTTTTGCGGTCTTGTTGGGAGAACTTTTCGTCTTCATTTAATAATAGAGTTATGAGAGAAAAAAAATCTTGATTTGTTCTCAATGTCGAGTCTGTCATTCATGTACTTAAATATTCAATTTATGACTGGTTTTTTGAACTCAGAAGTACAAGTCAAATCTTAACCTAAATATTCTTTGTTTTTGTTTTTTTAGTCTGCCTTTAGTTCAGAACATGTTGCACATCTGTGTTCAGGGACCTTCTCTTTAGCATTTAAACATGGTTAGTTGATACTGTCTCTCACCAATGCAGCCTCTAACCCTGTCTTGTCTATTTGCACGTCCCCTTTCTTCAGGTAGTGTCAGCTATCCCCTCTCACTTGGACGGGAAGTCCGCACCCGGCCAAGTGCCCACAGGCAGTGTGTGTTATGAGAGGAACGGGGTGAGTGTCATTTATTCTCATTTGCAGAGTTTCCTATATATTTTAGACATTCGCTCATCTTCTTTCCCCCTTTTGAGACCATTTTGTGACCGATATAGCTTAGCAAACCAAAAGAAAAGCTGAGTGACAACAGTTCTGTGGTTCATAAACTGGTCTTTATATGGCACACTGATGGTAGCGGTTGCTGTTTCTGAAAGTGTTTGTGGTTTGAATCTTCTCACAGGAAGTGTTTTATTTGACCTACACCCCTGAGGATATCGAAGGAAACGTTAATTTAGATACTGGAGATAAAGTCTGTTTTTACACGGAGACCAACAAGCAGTAAGTTAATTTCTGTAATGTCTGATTGAAGTCGGTATAATTTCAAAAGCAACATTTTTGGGTGTGAAAATAGTTTGTTTTTGTTTTTCAGTACTGGTGCTGTTAGTGCTCACAACATTGTATTGGTAAAGAAGAAACAGTCAAGATGTCAGGGAGTTGTTTGTGCTACCAAGGTAAGGATCTGATTCAAATATGAGTTTGCAGTAGCTGCTTTTTTTTGTAGACATTATACCGAGGAATAGTGATCTCCTGCCCTCTGGTGGGAAGGAGAATAGCAAAAGACTTCTCTTATCTCAGCATTCTGCTAGAATAGTCAAATGTAGTTGTGTGGGTTTAGCAATAACTTGTATAGTGGTTAATGTTGTTTTTTTGTTTGTTTTTTTACATTTTTGAATTTAAACTTGCAGTAACTTGTAGAACATTGTTCAGAACATAGCTGCAAATTTGGACTCTACAGTTCTAAAATTCAAAACTAGAATGAAAATTTGAATTTTAAAGTCGAGTGCCAGTTATTTTTTTTTCCAAGTATATTTTAAAATATACTTTGTTAAAGTTTTGCTTGTTTCAAATCTATAATTGTTCTTGCAGGAGGCCTTTGGATTCATTGAACGAGGAGATGTTGTGAAGGAGATTTTCTTCCACTACAGTGAGTTTAAAGGAGATCTGGAGGCTCTACAAGCTGGAGACGATGTGGAATTCACCATTAAAGAAAGAAATGTGAGCAATTGATGAAGAAATGTTTTTAAAAAGCAAAAAAAAAATGTATTGAGGATCTGTTGGTCTTTGGTTAGTAACTAATACTAACTGATAAGATACTAAAGATTTTACTTTAAAACACTGAGTGAAATTACTAGTCTTGAGATGCACTGCCGTTTCAAACAGCTGTATTGAGGTTGTTTCTGTGTGTGTCTCATAGGGCAAGGAAGTGGCCACAGATGTGAGACTGTTACTTCAGGGCACTGTTATATTTGAGGACATCAGTATTGAGACTTTCGAGGGAACTGTCGCCAAGGTTATTCCCAAGGTCCCCACCAAGAATCAGGTTTGTGAATCGGCTCTTGCCATTAGTCTTCCCAGACTCCCACGATAACATTACCATATAGATCCTGCTTGCATGTTAAATCGAATAAGACTCCATCTGTCTCTCTCAGAACGACCCACTGCCTGGGCGAATCAGTGCCAGAATTAATTTCACTGACAAAGAGCTGCTATTCGGGGAGAAGGACACCAAGTCCAAAGTGACGCTGCTTGAGGGCGACCATGTCCAGTTCAATATATCCACCGACCGTCGGGACAAACTGGAGAGAGCGACAAATATCGACATCCTCCCTGACACCTTCCATTTCACAAAGGAGACCCGTGAAATGGTGCGACTGCCGAAATTTGTCCTTGTGGTTCCTTGCAAGGCTGTTTTACTTTTTGACAATGTTGGCTTTGTCTCTCTCCTTGTCTTTTTGTGCAGGGTGTAATAGCTGCCATGCGTGATGGTTTTGGCTTCATCAAATGTGTGGACCGTGATGCCCGAATGTTCTTTCATTTCAGCGAGGTTCTGGAAGAGAGCCAACTGCACATTTCTGATGAAGTGGAATTCACTGTTGTCCCTGTGAGTTCCCAGATATCACCACACCAGAACCACTTTTGTGTTCCTGTATATGCAATTTATTTATTTTTATTTTTATATATATCTATATCATCCTGTCAAGCCATCCTGTTTGCTGGATATTAGTATGTAAATTGTAATTGTGGTCTTACATTGACTAGCTTTAAAACATCCCCTCTTTCCTCTATCAGGACATGCTGTCAGCCCAAAGGAACCATGCAGTGCGGATCAAAAAGCTGCCCAAGGGCACAGTGTCGTTCCACACTCAATCTGAGCTGTGTTTTGTGGGGGTGGTGGAGAAAGAAGCTGTGCCTGCTACCACCAACAAGAACTCCAGCCCAAGCAAGGGCAAAGAGAAGGTAGGCTAACTCTTGACTTCCTGAATCTACGCTACCGTTCAAAAGTTTGGGGTTGGCAAGGTGGTTTTGAAAAAAGTTTCTTATGCTCACCAAGGCTGCATTTATTTGATCCAAAATGCAGTAAAACTGTAATATTGTAAAAGTTACAATTTAAAATAATGGAAAGTTGAAAAGAACAGCATTTATTTTAAATAGAAATATTTTGTAACATTGTTTTTTGCTGTCATTTGATCAAATTAGTGTATCCTTGCTGAATAAAGAAAATCGTAATGACCCCAAACTTTTGAAATGTAGTGTATATGCAGTTGATTTTAATGTATTTCTTCTTAAGAGTCCTTAAAGTACACATCTGTGGAGATTTGGTGTAGAACCATCAGTCATAATTATGAAGAGGGAGTTTGAAAATGGAGGAATTTAGTTGCTCAGTATTTCTGTTTTTAATTTTGCTTTCCAAACTTTTGTATTCTGTATCTGCTTGTCTCCCTCTGAATTGGCACAAGCACAAAAAACAATAGAAGGCTTTGAAGTGCTATAAAATGCTACTATCTTTTGTCTGACCTTCTATTCTGTGTTTTGTTGTTTTATTTGTATTTTTTTTTAACCACGCTCTTCTTCATTAGAAAAAAGACAAGGTAGGCTGCTGTTTTCTGCATGCTGCCTCTCCTCCACAGTGTAGACTGTTCAGTCATGCTGTTAGAAATGTATGTTCTGATAACGAGATATACTACTATTTTGAGTAGTAAAGTAAAAGTTTTATTTTTTTATTTGATTTACCTCCAATTCAAACATTTTTTGACTGGTTAAAATTAGTCACGGATGTGTCTAAACCTCCGTATTTCTCTTTTTTTTTTTCCTTTTTTTTTTTAAGGGAACAGTTTGCCCATTACTGTTCGTTTGGTTATGAGGCCTGTTGGCATGAGCTGAGATTTAATAGCTTTAAATCATACAGACACATTAACCTCATAACCAACTCAACCAAGCTGTGCCACTCCGTGTGTGCATTCTTGTGTGAGGGGTATAAGGGTTCAGTTTCTGTCACTCATGCAATTAATTTTTAAAATGTAAACCGCACAGTTCATAAACATTTTCAACCATGGCACAAATGTGTACCAAAACGTGACTGACAAACTGTATGGGAGCAGTTTTACCCCTTGTGTAAGTGTGTGCATGATGGCTAAATATTGTGAAGCATTAGATGTTTGAGTTTTTTATTTTAATTTTATTTACTCCTACTTTATTTTCCCCATGCTTTGGCAAAGGCAAAGCTAGGATTTTTATAATTTATGGCCGCTGATAGCCAGATACCTAATCTTGTTTACATGGTCCTCATGTGTCTGCAGTCTGATGTGTTGAAACTGGCCTTCAGCACTGAAACTTATTTAAAAAATAAAAATTTAGTTCACAACTAGGTCTAATTTCTGTACTTAATCTTGAAGGTGCACTCGGTAGTATTTTCATTTTCAAGAAAAGTTTAAAATGACATACAAACTGACTGTTCATCTCATAAGTCTACAGTATAACAGTCTACTGAGTGGACCTCAGTTCTGGATATATTGGTAAATGTTGTTGGTTCTTATGTGAATGTGTGTATTTGTGTTGTCACCAGGATGCAGAGGAAGGCGAGATTGCATATGAAGACAGTGGAGTGAAGAGCACTCTTCCCTACTATATTAAAGACCTGGAGGGAGGCGCTTACCCACAGCTTGGAGACAAGGTACATTAGACAGGCACTGTGGTTCAGTGTTACTTGTGCTTACTGAATTTATCCTTGGATTAATAGGGTAGTTTTTCAACCTGATAATTTGTTTTAAAGGGGTCCTATTATGCTCTTTTACAAAGTCTTGATTTTGTTTTGGGGGTGTACTAGAACATGCTCTCATGCTTGGTGGTTCGCTTTCGGAAGCCCAAACAAAGAAGTGAAAAAAAACTGCGTTTCAGGCGGTCGCGCTACAGCACAGCAGCTCTTCTTCGTTTTCTCTGATGCGCTAACTCTGCAGCAGCACTTCTTCTTCGTCGTCTCGTCTGATGCACTCACTCAACC
>NW_015634502.1:889811-916544 GCF_001515625.1 Sinocyclocheilus rhinocerous
AATTTCTGTAGGCGGGAATTATTTGTAATGATATTCCAATGAGCCCCTTTGTGACATCACAAAGCCTGGAAAACAAACGCTGTAGTCCAAACGAGCCGTTCGTTGTAGTTCTTGAAAAGGGATTTTTTTTAAACGAAATACCTCACTTTGGAGTGGACTTTGAGATTTGTAACTTTCTAGATCTTTTTTATGCCCAAACATACACACTACACACTGACTAAAATAAAAAAAGTGAAAAGCATAATAGGACCCCTTTAATGTAAACCCCCATGTCTCCACTAGGTGGAGTTCTCCATCAGTGAGGTGAAACGCACCGGACAGCAAAGCGCTGTGTCCCTCAGGATCCTTAATCGTGCTGTTGGCACCAAGAGGCTTCTGGGATACATAGCAACGCTGAAGGATAACTTTGGCTTCATAGAAACGGCCAATCATGATCAGGAGATTTTCTTCCACTACAGGTAATAAAAGTTTCTCCTTGAAGGTTTTGACTAGTTTGACACTTTTTTTTTTTGGGGGGGGTTGTCATTGTTTACTCTGATTTGTGTGCAGTGAGGTATGTGGGGATGTGGATAACATGGACCTGGGGGATACAGTGGAGTACACTCTCTCCAAGGGCAAAGGAAACAAAATCAGCGCTGAGAAGGTCACCAAAGTTGCAGCTGGTATGTTACGGAGACTTTTTAGTGGTTTGGCATTAATACATTAATAATTGGTTCACGCAAATAACACAACTCTGTGTGTCAGTGAATGGAGTAGGAGAGGATGTGAGTAATACCATGTTCCTGGGGAAAGTTGTTCGGCCCTTGCGCAGTGTGGACCCCTCTCAGACTGATTATCAAGGCCTTATTGAGATCACAGAGGAAGGTGAGTGACGAAGGTTTTTTTTGGGGGGGGGTTCGTGTGTGGTCCTTTTAAAATCCATCTAGAGTATTTTATAAACGTGTTAGAAACAATGAACTCCACTCATTTGTAATTAATTACTGTTCTTTGCTCAAACACTTCACCAGGAGCCAGTAAGGGTCAGAGTTATCCGTTCGGCATCGTTGGTATGGCCAATAAAGGTGACTGTCTGCAAAAGGGTGAGATGGTGAAGTTTCAGTTGTGTACAGTGGCCCAGACAGGACAAAAGATGGCCTGCAACATTGTGCCTCAGCGTAGAGCCCTGGTGGAGTGCGTTAAAGATCAGGTAAACTTAATAATGCAAGAAAGTGATGAAATAGTTTTTAAATTAAGACACTGGCTAAAAGTAGTGTTTTTTTTCCCCCCCAGTTTGGTTTCATCACATACGAAGTTGGAGAGAGCAAGAAGCTGTTTTTCCATGTCAAGGAGGTTCAGGATGGTCTGGAGCTCCAGGCCGGTGATGAAGTGGAGTTTTCAGTTATCCTGAACCAACGCACAGGCAAATGCAGTGCCTGCAATGTTCGCAGAGTCAGGTAAGACTGTTGGGCGTGAATCTGAGTCACGTGTAATATAAAAAAAATTGAGCTGTTAAATATTTTGTTTATATTGGCTTTTTAATTAATCTAACCAGAATTATATATCTTTTTTGGGGGGGGTTTATTTATTTATTTATTTTTTACACAGTGAGGGTCCAAAACCAGTAGCAACACCTCGTCCTGACCGACTGGTCAATCGCTTGAAGAGCATCACTCTTGATGACACCAACGCCCCCCGTCTTGTCATTATAAGACAGCCTCGTGGCCCAGACAATTCAAAGGTATAAATAAACTGCATTTCTGTTTACCATTTCTTGATTCTTGAGTCCAAATCAAAAACTGACTTTTTGCAGGTTTATAAAAAATATAAGTTAAAAAAAAAAAGGATTCTTGTTTCTAAAACTGCAGTCCAGAATACTTTGACATGAAACTTGCCTAAAACAATTGACACATTTTGATATTGACCTGTTTTGTTCTTACAGGGCTTCAATGTAGAGAGGAAATCCCGCCAACCTGGTGTTACTGACTGAGTACTGTTCACCCCGGTCTTCTTCCTCCTCCTCGCTATGGAAGAAACACCTTGAACAAAAGCAATCAGACAGAGGGCAGAGGAAGGGATTTGTGTGTGTCTGTCTCTTTCGCTCTCATTTTATCTCTCACCCATAAACACAATTCACAGAGTAACAAACAAATCAAGACTTGAAAATTAGCACACACAATTCCCTTCGTGTCAGGATCCCTTGCAAAAAAAATTTCTCATCTCATTGTCTTCATTGTATGTGTGACATTTTTGTGTGGTTGTAATTTGAGCAAAACCCCTCGTGTTGTATGAGCGTGTGCGTGTGGTATGCATCACGTTTGGAAAAAGTAAACTTGCAAGGTTATGCAGAGGAGATGAGGGGAAAGGGTTTTGTAGTTCTCACATCTTTAGATTGAGATGTGGGCACTGTTTGACCTGTTTTTCGTTTCTGCTGAAATTGAAATGCCAGGAATTCTGCACCTGCTGCTGTTTGAGTGAGTTCTTGTTTTAGAGTAGCTTTGCCTGTCTGTATTTTGACTTCCTTTATATATACTTTATTCTTCCTGTATCACTTGAATTATTCCCATGTTGAGTTTTTCACCCAGGTGAAGTCGAGCTATTGCTAGGCTCTTTCTGCTGAGAAAAATAATGACTTTGAGGTTCTTTTCACTCACATTTTCCATACCAATTCCTTTGGTTTTAACATGGATCTGAAAACGTAATAAAATTTCTCTGCGCTCAGAACCTGCTTGTGTATGGTTTTTGATGTATAAATTACTATTTTTGATCATTTTCACACAAAAAAAAAATTTTGTTTTTTTTTTTTTTTTTTTTTTTTTTTTTTTAAGGAACCTTTTTTTTTTTATTGTTCCTGTCCTGATTTCACAAGCTCAATCTGTTTATGGGCAAGTGCAGAATTCCTAATGGCATCTTGTAGCCTGCAGTCCTTTTTTATATAGCTATTTTTCTTTGCACATGTAATTGAATTTTTTTCCCTTTTGAGTTGTACTTCATGTCTGCTAATGAAGAAATTAAAGAAAAAGGTGCCTAAAAACAAACACAAAAATTTAAAGAGAAAAATTGGTGTCTCTATCCCCGAACAGCCACCAAAATATAAGAGCAATTGTAGGGTGCCCATCCTCCCGCGCCCCCATACCTGGGGGTTGAAATATACTCTGTAATGTATGCTTTTACTTGGGTGGACTTTTTGAAAACCGGAATAGAATAAAATGAGCAAATGTGTGTAGAACATGAAAAGTGGGGGAAGTGTAATGAGCTAAATTTAAAAACATGCAAAGAAAATTGATTACATGGATAGAGGCTATTTGCAGTTTTTCTTATGACATATGGAGCTATTTCCGTCTTGAGTATTCTCTGGAGCACCCTGGGTTTGTGTTGAACCTTAAGGTTCTCCTATATACTTTTGTTAATGGTCTTGAATGAAACAATTGAAATAAACATTTTATGAGACTGAAAGGTGTATTATGTTTCATTTTTCATCAGCAAAGCATTGTACTGAACCTTTAAACATCATCTTCATGCCTTTGCACACTTTCATGACATTAAACACAAATGAGTTATCCATGATGAAACCTAAAAAAATAGGGGGTTTAGAAGTTTCAGAGTGTTTAAACTCTGGTGCTTCCCAACTGTACTGTGATTTCAGAGCGGTGCACTATCTTGGGTTTTGTCACTGATGTTGGATTCTGGCTCTGAGACCATCGTGTCCACCATGCCCTCAGATCTTCTGGTCTGCTTGGAGGAGGATTTGATATCTGATTTGCTGAAACAAGCACATATGGGAGTTTGGACTCCAGCATTGTGACCACCCTTTTTGTTCCACCATCTCCATGTGATCCGTCTGCTGAGATCTGTATTTGTTTGACAGTTTTTTGAGCAGGTTTTGGCACATCTGCTTGGATATTCTCTCCGGTGATGTTTTTATGTTCTGTTTGCTGCTGGGAGTTTCTCAAGTCCATCGCTTGCAGTTTCTGTTTGTACTCTTCCAGTTTAGCTTTGCACTCAGCAGCTTCCTCTTTTATCCAAAAGAACTGCCTCTGAAGGTCTCTCTCAAAGACTTCCTCCGCCTTGAGTTCATTCAGCCAGAACTTGAGCTGTTCCTCTTCTTCCGATAGCTGCTCGGAAAAATCCCTGGTAGCTTGCTGCTGCTCAAGCTCAAGGATCAACTGGTCTGTTGACTCGATTTTGAGCTTTAGTTCTTGTAGACTAGCCTGTTGTTGGACAACTAGTGTTCTTAACTCTACAATCTCCTCACTCTCAGTCTCTTGATGGCTTGTTTGGACCAGAGGAACCACTGGATTTAAGGTTTTCAGGTCTTCCTCTGTCCCTTTCTGTTCCTCTTCCTCTCGTCTCTCACATACAGCACTCTCATCAGTGCATCTCCCACGGTTCCCAAGGCAACTAATCAAAGGCTGTGGCGCAACTCTATTTTTGTCTTTTTTGTCTCTTGCCTGTGGTGTTCCAGAAGCCAGGGAACTTTTGGTTGGTTTCAGAGACGTGTTATCTGAGTGCCCATTTCCTTTTTTGCCCTCCTTGTCTTTCCCCTTATCTCGTCCTGATTGCTGCTTCCCACCTCTGCCCAAGTTTTCCAGCCAACCCCATGCTTCCTCCATTAGTGTTAGCGACTTCCGCTTGGGTCTCTTTGGTTCCTCGGGCGGTGGCTCAGAGTGGAGGCAGAGGCGTGATAGCGGTGGGAGGCTCTGGCGGTGTTGGGCGATTGCCCCGCTGCCTCGCCGTGCTCTCCCTGTCCCCTCTGCTCGCCTCATTTGGGCTTTGGGCTGGTTTGTTTCTTCCCCAAGGGATGGACCAATATGCTTCAAAGTGAGCTGCACCTCCTTAGCTTGCTCACCATATTTCTCCAAGGCCTCCAAGAGACGTTCATCTGGAGTCACATTACGAATCTGCGTAAACATGTTTACATTTGATTTATACTGGGGCCAAAACAGGGCTTCAGTTACTAAATATGCTGTATGTTTTCTTGTATGATTTAATCTCTTCTGTATCTTAAAAATGCTTATATTCTTGCAGTGAGATATTTAAGAAAACATGAGCAGAGACATACTATATGAGCTACTATTTAGTGAAAATAAATAGGCACCATGAAGTTACCTTTTTTTTTTATAAACAAAACACTAAATAATAAAAGATTTAACAAATTTTGTTTTGTAATATTAAATGGTATTTTTATTAACTTATTGTGAAATCTACACATACAATTGGTCTGCCTTGATTTAATTTGTTGGTAATCAGTTAAAGCTTAACATGTTAGAAAAAACATGAAATGTAATTAATTTGAAAGGTATTTAAATTGATCTGAAAGATTTTGAGAAACATCAGACATTAGAAAGAATTGGGTGAGATGTAACACTAATAAAAAAAAGTTTATATTTTAAAATTTCTGCGTGAATATATTGTGGTGATCAAATATACTTGTGGCTTCTTTATGTTTGTTTCTTTTAAAAGTGGTTCTGTACCAAAAAAAAACTTAATCTTTAAAAAAATATATATAAAAGATACAAGAAATAAAAAGGTTATTATTATTATTATTTTAAACTTCACTAAATTGTGGAAAACTGCACACTGGTTAGTTACAGGGCCATAGCCGTCTAATATTTAGACTAGGGATGTGCATCTCATGACTGAGGCCGATACGATACGCATCTCGATGCATAGCCAACGATACGATACATTAAAGATACATATGAAGCAGCTACCAATGCAATGCGATACGATTCACCCCTATTACGATGCAGTGCGATCCGTTGACAATCGTCCACTTACAGTTACTGCTATCATAAAAATACACTTTAATATGTAGGTTTAGAAATTCTACAAAAGACACATTTAATGTGACAGCAAAATGGATATGTTTGCATGACTTTCTAACATTTACAGATGAAAAATATACCTGTGACATGTCAGTTATGCACTGAGGAAAACACAACGTCTCAAATGCATTAAAGAGCACAGATATATTCGCTGTTTGTCATGGTGGATCGATTTGATCCATGATCGACATTAACGTCTGTTTAAGAATAAGCGTGCACAAATTAGTGAGGGAATGTGAATTTAATTAGTCGCTAATGGAACCGCTTTAGCCCCTATTGATTTGTTAGGTTATTTCAAGTCAGATTGTGGACTTTAATCCCAGTTTTTCCTCGAGTCTCCGTGGTGTTGTGATGATGCATCTTATTCACGCAGCAGCAGCGGTGCTCTCAACAGTTCAGAGAGGAGAAATCAATCTACTTATAAAATATTGGTCACAGATTATTGGTCACTTTCTAAATAATAAAAGTATAGCGCACCCACTAGTAATTATATATAAATAAATCGGTTTTTACCGATGCAACTATGTTAGAAACAATGCATCGCGATATAAATGACAACTTGTAGCCGATGCACACTTTTTAAACCGATGCGTCACATCGTTAACTTTTTATGCCGATGCACCGAGCGAATCGGGGAATCTTCCCATCCCTAATTTAGACCAGTAGTATTGAATAAACGCAGATGTAAAGACTTTTATTTTGAAAATATTTGAGACGGACAAAAATAAGGTCAGTACTTCACACATGCATTCAGCGTGAGTCGTCCTACGTTGTTTGACAGATAAACATGAAAATTGTAACATGGAACATAAACGGCATACGAACGTTTAAAAATGGCATCAAGACAACTCTGGATTCCTTCGATGCCGATATAATCTGCGTTCAAGAGACTAAAGTTACCCGTAAGTGTTTTAAAGAAACGCGGGACTTTGAATGGGTGATAAAGCACATGAGCCCTATTTTTAACCATTTAATAACTTTAACAGCTCAGCATACATTTTTTTTCAGGTGACCTGTTGGATGAGAAGACAGCAATTGTTGATGGCTACAATTCATACTTTAGTTTTAGCCGAGGACGAAGTGGATACTCAGGTACAGCAACATAGAACCATTAAACGACAGTAAAGTGTGCAAAGAGACTTTAAATAAAAACGGCAATGTTTTCAACACCGGATTCATGTCCATATTTTTTATTTTTTTTAATAAATGTAGCCTTGTCTTTACAACCACTGTCTGCAGCTGTCTGTGCTGTTCAGCTATGAGTATAAACTATGAACAACCTGATTTTCTCCCTGACCAGGTGTTGCGACCTACTGTAACGATAGCGCTACTCCATTCCTGGCCGAGGAAGGATTGACAGGTCTGCTGGCCAATCAGGGAGAGGCTGTTGGTTGCTATGGAGACCAGGTTGAGTTGTCCAGTGAGGAGCTTCTGTCGCTAGACAACGAAGGAAGAGCTGTCATCACTCAGCATTACTTCATGTAAGTTTAAGGATCTTAACTTTTGGACATTTAGTAGTTTTAGCCTAATATGTTGTGAAAGGGATAGGTCACCTTTCGTTGCTGGTCCACATTGACTTGCATAGTGTTTTTTTCCGTACTATGGAAGTCAATGGGGACCAGCAACTGAAGGTGAACTATCCCTTTAAATTGTTTTCACATATTTTTTTTTTAATTCTCAGTGGCACAGATGGACCACAGAAGCTGGCTGTTATCAATGTTTATTGTCCCCGAGCTGACCCAGACAAACCTGAGAGAAAACAGTACAAGCTCCAATTTTACCGGCTCCTCCAATGCAGAGCTGAAGCCATCTTGAGATCAGGGAGGTGAGAGAGCGATAAAACCATAATCTGTTCATGCACACATACACAAAGTGCTGTTTTATTCCCTGATATGTTGTTAAAAAGACCAGTTTGTCTCTTTGTGTTGCTTTAACAGTGTGACCATATTTTGGTTTTCAAAAAAGAAGGGATAGAGGATAGAAGGAAAAGAAAAATAGTTTAATACACTGATCCGATATGTATTATCATAAAGTTTTTTTTTAAGATCTAAGATGTCTTTGTTTTGATTAACACATTCCTCTGCCACTCTTCAGTCACGTGATTGTATTGGGAGATGTAAACACTTCTCATCAACCCATAGACCACTGTGACCCAGATGATGTGGTAAATAAAGTGCAGCAGTGCCCACCTTTTTAGTGATGCTGGTTGCGAACGTATTTTTCCCATTCTTTTTTCCATAAAGATTTTTAAAAGTCTTAAAACCCTTTAGAGTTATAAGCCATGAACCAAACTAACCAGCTATGAGATAAATCAAGATGTTACAATTTTTGATTTGAAGCAAAAATGTATTTGAAAATCGAAAAGGTGCTCAATGTACTGTACATCTTTAATGAGGAAAAGAACTACAATCCCAAGAAGCATTACGAATGACAATCAAATTAAAAAAGATGGAGGAAATTGGTTGATTCGATGTAGATAAGAATTCTTTGGCTATGATTTGTTTGTTTCAGTTCTCTGATTGGTGAAGATTACAGAATCATGGGTAATGTAGTTTTTCACCAGGAACTCCACTGTTAAACACAAACATAAAAAAAAAAAAAAGAAACAATGCGGTCTGATAGCATCAACAAAAGCATACACCACTGATTAACAACCTTGTAGTACATAGTGGGTCTGTCTGTAACAGTTTATAAAGGTATCGTTAAAATTCAGTTCCATATATGGAGAAAATCTGTGGGATTTTTATTTCCAGAACCCAGCTGTCTCACTCTATATAATAATGGCACAGTATTTCCAATGGACCAATGAGATTTAATTATGGGCGGAGTCACCCAATGTAACACTGTTTAAATAGAAACTAGGTAACCAAGCAAATGTCTTGCGACTGGATAGGACAAAAGCTAAAATTTACATGGAAGGGGTATATTTATTGTTTTATTGCATAAGTTACACACATACTAGCACATATCTGTTCTTATTACTGTTGTGTCATTTAGGATAACTTTGAAGATAATCCTGGGAGGAAGTGGCTGAATCATTTCCTTTTTGGAACGGCAGAAAAGACCAAAAATGGAAATACTGAAGATGAACTTAAAGAAATCTCCCAGAAATCTGCCTCTGGTGGCAAGTTTGTTGACTCCTTCCGTCATTTCCACCCAAAGCGCTCCAACGCCTTCACGTGCTGGTCCACGCTTACTGGTGCCAGGCAGACCAACTATGGCACGCGTATCGACTACATCTTTGCCAACTGCTGTCTGGTCAAGTCGGCCTTTATTGGCGTGGACATTATGCCGGAGGTGGAGGGATCCGATCATTGTCCTGTATGGGCGCAGCTCAGCTGTACCCTCCAGTCTAGGCCAAAGTTCCCACCCTTGTGCACACGTCACATGCCAGAGTTCACTGGCAGACAGCAGAAACTTTCAAGTTTCTTTGTCAAAGTTTCAGAGAAAGACAGGGTTTCTAAAGACTCTGAAGAGAGTCTACCTGGATCACAGGATACTGGGGAAATTCTGGAAAACCTGAATCCTGTAGTACAGGGGAACAGTGTTGCAAAGAAGAGACCTACATGTAGAGAAAAAGACACAATTGCACACAAAGCCAAAAGAAGCAAGCAGATGAAAACTGAAAGCAATGCTAAAGGAAGTCTTTTAGATTTCTTTAAGCCTAAACAAACACCATTAATCCCTTCCAGTGGAAACTTGAGCCTGAAACCGACAGAATCCTCTCAGGATAGCCCAGGTAGTGAGAGTGACACCAGAAGCTGCCCTGGCGATGTGCAAACGGAGACCAGTCTTTCCATGGTAACGGAGATGGAGACTGAAAATCAGGATGAAGTGGAAGGAGAATCGACATCCATAGACAAGTCAAAGGACTGTAAGAAGGGGCCATGCGCTGGTTTTTGGAAAGCGGTTTTGCATGGGCCTCCTCAGCCGCCACTGTGTAAATCACACAATGAGCCCTGTGTCTTACGGACTGTGAAAAAAGCAGGACCTAATTTAGGCCGGCAGTTTTTTGTATGCGCCCGTCCTCAAGGCCATGCCTCCAATCCTCAGGCCAGGTGTAATTTTTTTGCATGGGTAGATAAAGGGAAGTAGAATATACTCAAGTATGCATACTGTATATTCCATGTTTTGATTGTATGTTTTTGTTTTATATGTAGCATTTCTATTATGCAACTAACAACAGAGATTTTAAGGTATAAATAAATAATACTCTTTTGAATTTGGTTTAATATCATGCATTTCTAGCTTCAGCATTGTTTGTTCTTCAGCCATTCCTCTTTAAAAGAAAAAAAAAAATGACGCACTTTTGGTTTTTGACCACTGAAGAGGTGTATAATTTGATCAAATTACTCATGGGGTCACACTGAAATCCCCATATATCTGAAAATGAAACATATAGGGCATTAAAAATAGGAATATCAAAAGAATGGTTTAAGAACCAAAATCTAAAAGGATATTAAGATATCTTTAATACTTCTTGAGTTACAGCCACTAAAAAAAAAACTAAAAAGTACTTTTTTCCCAAGTTTGAACTGTCCCTATTGGCATGTAATGCAACAAAGATTAAAGTCAGCAGCTTTTACTGATATACCTACCAATCTCTGTATAAAATCTTCAAGAAAACAAATAAAAAAATTTAGCTGGGGAATTTTCTGAAATGTGGTTTTGACAGAATTACCCAATACTGAGTTTAAAATTAGTCAGTTGAGCAGGAATTCATTTGTTGGAGAATACAAGCCTCTATAAAGGTTTTGTTGTTCTGGTACTGTGTACTGTGTGTGTGGAATAATTGCAATTAATTAAAAAAACATTCAATTTTAAGTGTAAAAACTTTGAGAAATGAGACTTCCGGTTATGGCGCTCTTCTGAAGAGACGCACGAGTTAGCTCTGCTGTAATTTGTATAGAGAACATATACATGCTTTAATAACAATAATTGTAACACTTTACAATAAGGTTCGATTAGTTCATGTTAATTAGTTAGTTAATTATTGTAAAGTGCTACCTAAATAATCTATTTCGAGCGTTCACTTGAAAATATTGTTTTTTGGAACTTTGTGAGATCGTGTGATGAATGAGTGACAGTTTTTAATAAATTTAAAGGGAGCACTCTTTGCATGCTGCATACGATAATATATTCAGAATTTAAATAAAACTTGTGTTTTTCATGCTTGACAAGCGGCCACGTCCGACACAGAGAAAGCTACTACACTATATAGAAAAAGATAATTTCAGAAGCACATGTGTGATTCTACAACCGAGCCTGGTCCAAACGCAGGATTTAGGTAAGGAAACGGTTATTATTTGTATTGGCTGCCACGCCATGCCATCATGCACACCTGCTTGCTTTTCTGTTTAATTTAACAGTGTTTTTGTGAACATATATATGCTTTAATAACAAATAATTGTAACACTTTACAATAAGGTTCGATTAGTTAATGTTTTTATTTAGTTAGTAAATTATTGTAAAGTGCTACCTAAATAATGTATTTTGAGCGTTCACTTGAAAAAAATATGAACCCTTCTGCTGTTTTTGTGAACATATATATGCTTTAATAACAAATAATTGTAACACTTTACAATAAGGTTCGATTAGTTAATGTTTTTATTTAGTTAGTTAATTATTGTAAAGTGCTAAGTAAATAATGTATTTCGAGCGTTCACTTGAAAATATTATTGAGCGCCACCAAGTCGTGTTTTACTGTAACTTCAGCAGCTCCAGGCACGTGAACAAAAGCGCCAATCTCATTGGTCGGCCAGTTTGCGGCGTGTCAAACCAAAAAAGCGAACCCGAGGCATTTTTAAAAAAAATTACGCTTTTACGCCTCGCGTTTTGCGCGTCGGTGTGCACACTCACATTGGCGCCCTTTGTTTAGTGCGACGCGGAATGAAAAAGGTTTTAAGGAGTCGCGGGAATAGAGGCGGCGCAACTATAACGACATGTGAATAATCCCGCCCACTCTAAAGCAGTACTGAACTGCAGTGGAAACGCAAGCCGAGCCGAGTCGTACCACGCAGTGGAAAAGCGCCATTACTTCCTCTTTGTCGTTAGGTATCAAAAATGTGTGCTCAGCAAGACCGTTTTGTGCTTGAGCGCCACCAAGTTGTGTTTTACTGTAACTTCAGTAGCTCCAGGCACGTGAACAAAAGCGCCAATCTCATTGGTCAGCCAGTTTTTAACGCGGCGCTGTCAAACCAAAAAAACGAGCCCGAGGCGTTTTTTTTTAAATTACGCTTTTACGCCTCGCGTTATGTGCACACTCACATTGGCGCCCTTTGTTTAGTCACGAGGCGTTAAACGTTGGCGATAATCGCGCGCGATATTCGTCCCGGTGTGAACAAGCCTTAAGGCTGTTAGGTTTACCAGAAAAATGCGAGGGCAGTGACGCATGTGCATTCTTACGGTACTGAACTGCAGTGGAAACGCAAACCGAGCCGTGCCTTGCCGTGCCGTACCGTACTGAGCCGAGTCGTACCACGCAGTGGAAAAGCGCCATTAGAAAGCTGGTTAACTGAGGCATTGGACATGGAACCACTGCGAAAGCCCCTGGTCATAGAGAGAGCACACAGAATTGGGGATGTGTGACGGTCTGCTACGGACAAGAACTCAACACCGAGAGTGATGAAATTCTTGGACTACAGAGACAAGGAGCGTGTAATGCATGCGGCCAGATCGAAGAAAGATATACTGTTCCAAAATCACCGAGTCATGTAAGGTCCACGCGATTGGCCCAAGGAAGGATGGTGGCTGAAGGTTTCCTGCATGTTCGGACTTTTCAGCGCACAAAGTTATTAAATGTAGGTTAAATTCAAATCTGACTCCATTTTATTATGACCTCGAATTTAGGTTGAAAGGCAAAATTATTGTTTGTCTGTCTCTAATTATTACTATTATTCTTCTGACATTTGATTATTCTAACTCCGAGTCTTTACTTTATATTTACTCGTTCAATAGGAATCTATGTCGCTCAGGGTGCCTCACCGCGGCTGATGTATGTGTACCCCACGATCACAAACTCTCTAGTCTGATCATTAGTAAGAGGTTATGTCTAACTATTTAATAGGTAGCCCATGCTTACCATTATTTAAATAGTGGTTCTGTTTAGCCCCCTACAGTCACCCATGTAACAACTTAGTTAAAGCTCAAACAATAATCAGATGTTATGCTAGTACCATATACCTAGCCCCCGATAGTTAATATAACTACGTACAATTTAATTAAAGCTGAGACAATATCCAGAGGTTATGGCCAGTACTATGAAGTATGCCCGAACCATGCTAGTACTCCAATAGTATTTTGTCTAGCCCCCCATAGTTAATGCAACTGCATAACAACTGAACTAAAGTCAAGCAGTCAGTTAGAAATCTATAATCTCAACTGATGTGCCCCATGCTCCATCTAACCTGAGATTTAGTATGTACTAACCCTAGACGCAGATTTGCAGTAACATAAGCCTTCACTTAATCTACTTGAGAAAATAATTTCAGAGTCAGAATAAAATCAAATGTAACAATTTATTATCAGTCAGGTAGATATGTATTATGCCAATTCAAAGATATCAAATCAGTACAACACATCAAATTCTCAAAGATGAATCTAAGAGTGATACTCTGATACTGTTGACTTGGTCTGTTTGTCTAGTATTATGACGTTATGTGACAATTTTACCACTATCTCCTGTGTGTGCCAGCTTTTAAGGTTTTAAATGACTTTATTGAATCTATAGATAACAAGCAGCATTGTGCAGCCCTCTTTATTGACCTCTCTAAGGCATTTGATACAGTGGATCACACAGTGCTTAAGCACAGACTGCGTAGGGCTGGACTTTCTGAACAAACTCAGCTGGTTTGATAATGATCTTACAGACAGAACTCAGTGTGTGCAGGCGGAGGGCAACACCTCTCGCTATCTCAAAATAACAAAAGGTGTGCCTCAGGGGTCAGTCTTGGGGCCACTACTTTTTATTCTCTATATAAATAACATTGATAGTAACGTGTCTAAAGGAAAATTTCATTTTTATGCAGATGACACTGTACTGTATTGCTCAGCACCCACCGCAGACCAGGCTCTTTCCCAATTACAACTTGATTTTAACACGCTCCAACAGAATCTTTATGATTTAAAACTTGTTTTAAATGCTGAAAAAACAAAAGTCATGCTTCCAAATCAAATCTGCCTTCAATCCTCACTTCCCAGGGAACGAAGATTGAATGTGTCTCTAAATACAGATATCTTGGTATTTTAATAGATGAATCTCTTTCTTTTACCTTTCATATTCAGCAGCTAGCAAAAAGATTAAAACTTAAATTAGGGTTTTATTTTAGAATCCCACAGACCAGGCTCTCTCCAAATTACAACTTGATTTTAACACGCTCCAACAGAATCTTTATGATTTAAAACTTGTTTTAAATGCTGAAAAAACAAAAGTCATGCTTTTTTCAAATTTGAAATCCAAACCAAATCTGCCTTCAATCCTCACTTCCCAGGGAATGAAGATTGAATGTGTCTCTAAATACTAAATACAAATATCTTGGTATTTTAATAGATGAATCTCTTTCTTTTACCTTTCATATTCAGCAGCTAGCAAAAAGATTAAAACTTAAATTAGGGTTTTATTTTAGAATCAAATCCTGCCTTTCGTTCGAATCTAGAAAGAGGCTGGTTGCTGCCACTTTTATGTCTATACTTGACTATGGTGATGTTTTATACATGCATGCTTCGTCTCAAAGTTTACATGCACTGGACACTGTATACCATGGAGCTCTGAGGTTCATCACTGGTTTTAAAGTCCTCACTCACCATTGTGAACTGTATAAACGTGTTGGATGGCCTTCTCTATCAATGCGGAGACTTCAACATTGGTATATCTTCATATACAAAGCTATTTTAGGTCTACTTCCATCCTACCTTCTGACCTACATCAGTGTAAATAATACTGGGACTTACAATCTTCGTTCACAGGATCTTTTCCTTCTGTCTGTTCCAAAGGTTAGAACTGAGCTGGGAAAAAAGTGACCTTGGAAAATACATAGTATGGAGTGCAGAGACACACCACACTACGGGCTTTCTGGCTACAGAATCGCCCCGACCCTTTTGCAGCAATCCTTTAAATACAAAACCAAGATAAAACATCCCCCAAATGGAGGCATGTACAAACAATTGGAATTTGGGTAGTCAGACCTGGGTAGGTTTACACCTCAATGGGAACAGAAGGTAATTTGCATGAAAGACCCTGGGAGAGGGCACACCCATTACAGTAAGCAAACTATCTCTAAATCTTCAAATCTTTATTACCTTTTAGTTTACTTCTGTAGAAATTAGACCATTGTACCAGTCACACTGAGACCTTTCAAATGATACCAGACATGACTGTTAGTTCACTTGCATTGGCATTTCCATGTAATCATTTTGAGCAGGCTGAGTAGAAGGAAGGATGGGTGAAGGGATTTAAAAAGAAACAAGTGGACAGAAGGGAAGGAAGTTTCCTGCACCTTCACTCTTTGGGGTGTCTCAAAGATGCCTGTGTATGTTTGTATTGTCTGTTTCACAGGAGATCAAAGTATCTGAGGTACTTTCATCCTTACAGTTCCAAAATCACAGAGTCATGTTATTTCCAGACATCTCTGCTAAGGTAAACAAGCAACGAAGACAATTTGACGAAGTCAAGAGGAACGTGCCAAGGGCCTACTGTACGGATTCATCTTTCCAGCGCACCTCCGGGTGAACATTAACGGCCAAGTTCACGTCTTTCAAAATCCGTCAGAAATTGAAGACTTTCTAAAGAACATGTAAGCTGGCGACACTATTTCAAATTTTGCTCAGTCTCAAGATTTGTGAATAATGGACGATTAATCATAGGCATAATTCTTAAAAAAAAATAAAAAAATTAGAAGGAAACTCAGCGGAGCTTAGGCGGTATGATTCATTGTACGGTTCATTTCGGGTTTGTTTTTGCTGAATGGATTCATTTAGATGGGGGAAGTTAGAAGTAATGTAGCAGATGAATTTGCTGGTGGCAATTCATGGTAGTGATACAATGTTTCTATTTTCAATGGTTGATAATCGTTCTGTTTTATGTTTTTGCTTTACTTATCGTCACAAGGCACAGGGGATTCTTTTTTGTAACACTGGGGAGAGTACTGAATTATCTAAGTGATGGCAGAGATTATGTGGTTAAATTCATTTCGTAGAACTGCAGGGGGCTGCATAGTCTCACTAAAATTAAACAAGTGATGACTAGGCTAAAGCAACAACAGTCTAAAATTGTTTTTCTCCAACCACATTTAATGCCTAAAGATATCTTTAGAATAAGTAATAGATGGCCCGTTCAGGTGTTTTCAGCTTCATTTAGATCTCAAGCAAGAGGGGTTATTACAATGATTCACAAATCTATTCCATTTCAAATAGCTAAGACTATACAGGACCCATCAGGTAGATATTTAATTGTTCAAGGCGATTTATTATCTAAATCACTGATTCTACACTCTAAATGCTGGGTTGTTACAACCCAACCCATGGGTCAAATATGGACTAACCCAACTTTTTGGTTAAAACTTTAATTCAAAAATTTAACCCAACAGCTAGGTTAGTCCATATTTGACCCAACGTTGGGTTGAAACAACCCAGCATTTTTTAGAGTGTAGTTAATGTCTACGGTTCTAATGATGACATCCCAAAATTTCACAACAACCTCTTTCTAACTTTATCTAATCTTTCTGGGTTTTATGTAAAAGGTGGGGATTTCAACTGTACATTAGATCCAACTAAAGATTGTGCTTCTGGCCTGGACCTGTCACACAGGCAGACCAGAAAGACCCTTCATTATTTTATCAAGGACTTAAACCTATTAGAAATTGAGACATTTGCACCCTAAGGATATTCAATATTCATGCTTTTCTAGTACACACCACTCTTATTCCTGAAAAAATTGAGGATTTTTATAAAGACAATAACTTATTGTCCTTTGCAGAGATTGTAGCACAGTTTGATATCCCCAAGAAACACTTCTTTAAATTCCTACAATTTAGGAGCTGTTTCTTCTCATCAACACTCTTAAAAATAAAGGTGCTTCACGATGCCATAGAAGAACATTTTTGTCTAAATGGTTCCAGAAAGAACCTTTAACATCTGAAGAACCTTTCTGTTTAACAAAAGGTTCTTTGTGGCGAAAGAAGATTCTTCAGATTATAAAAAGGTAAGAAAGAGATGGTTCTTTAAAGAACCTTTGACTGAATGGTTCTTTGTGAAACCAAAAATGGTTCTTCTATGGCATCACTGTGAAGAACCTTTTAAGCACCTTTATTTTTAAGAGTGAAGGTACCAAGCTTACAAAACCCATTAAGACTCCTTTTGAAAACTTATCAAAATCTCCCCAATCTAAAGGTTTAATATCAATGTTTTATAAATTGTTAGAATCATATTCTAAAGACTCTTCAGAATCCAAATTGATTTCCTGGAGAGAAGATTTAAAAAATGAAAATTTCTTTAGACATATGGCAAGAAGTGTGCGTGAAAGCTCAATCACAAACAGTAATCTCAAATTAATAGAGTACAACTGGATTATGAGAACATATTTTACCCTAGTAAGGTTAAACAAAATTAGTCAAAACACCCCAGACACTTGCATTAAATGCTCAGGTGATAAAGGTACACGTTTGCACTGTATGTGGGATTGTCCTCAGGTGCAGAAGTTTTGGAAAGAGCTATAGTTATTTTTAAGATGGTATCTGTAAATCTTTCAATGCAACCAGAAATTTTTATACTTTATATGTTTATATTGTATACAGTAGCAGCACTCAGAAACGTATTGATATATATATACTTCAAGCAAAGCGTCAAAATGCATTGGAAGAAAGTGGAAAAGCCACCCATTATACAGTGGATCAACATCATGTCCTTTTGTTTGTCAATAGAAAGGATTACATATAGGCCTATTCTGAAAGGTAAAGTGTCCTTTTTTAAAAATATTTGGAACCAAACCATTTATATCCTTTATTTCAACCTCAGATTTCTGTAATAGGCTATAATGAAGGAGGGAGAAAGAGATTAAATGACTTGATTATTTGATCACCCTCAGCCACGATTTATTATTAAGCTATCAGTCATTTACCCCTTACCCCAAATAACCCCTTTTTATTTTATTTTTTGATTTGTATCCCAGGTATGTATGACTAGTACCCCCAACTACTTTTATTGTGTAGTGTTTTGAACTGACCTGTGCTACTTCTTTTTTTCTTTCCTTTTTTTTCTTTTTTTCTTATTATTGTTTCTCCTTTAGTATTATTAATATGTAAATAAGAGATCTGATTCAATTTTGCTGTATTATACGGACATAATTTATTTCTCAATAAACAAATTGTTAAAAAAAAAATTAGAAATATGATCTTGCCTTACAATATCTTGCATTTGTCATCTTTTTGCTTTTGCGTTCATTTTGTTAACTTGTGTTCTTTTTATTTTAATCCTTTCCTTGTTTCTTTTATTTCGTTTAGCTCTTTCTGTCCTTTTTCTGTCTCTGTCCTATTTGCTCTCTCTTTCACTTGTGCTTTTGTTCTTTCGATTTCATTTCCCCTTTTTCTTTCATTTATTTATTTTTTCTTTCCTGTTTCATTCATTTATTCATTCATTCATTCTTCAACCCATTCGCTCTTTCTCTCTCTTTGTTCTCTCCCGTTTTTTCTTGATTCTATCTTTTGCCTTGTTCATTCGTTTTTTGCCTTGTTTTTCGTTCTTTTTGTCTTCCTTCCTTTTACAGTTCAGAGGCTTCATGTGTCTTTTATTTTGATATACGTATTTCCGGTGTGAGTCAAGAGAGCTGTTTTCAAGTTGGTGGATAAAATCTAACGATGTGCTGAAGAAAATATCGACAATAGATAGTTCTTGAGGTGTGATGCCTACAGATATTTGTGATGGAGGGGTAAGTTCGTCAACTCTGCGTCTACGCATTAACAGCCGTGTGTGTTCTTGTTCGGTCGTTATTAAGCTTGTCCAAAATGGCGAGTGTTTTGGTGACTTGTTGTCGCGAGCGAAAATGTTAACATTACCTCAGAAAACGCGCAAAACCGAACAAATTTTTGAAAGCTCTCAATAGAAACTCGAGTTCTTCTACAAAGATGCACGTAAATTAGTGGACAGATGACTGACAAATGTGTTAAATAAATATTCAGAAGATGTTTAATGTCTACAATTTTACACTTGGATATTAACTTACTTTGCATTTGAAGTACGTTACTTTTGTGTTTCTTCCATTATTTTTCATCTTTTATTATTAATTGAATGCATTAATTAATATGACATTGGTCATATTATCATTGGTATATATATATATATATATATATATACACACACATACATACACACACACACACACTGCTGTTCAAAAGTTTGGGATCAGTAAGATTTTTAATGTTTTTAAAAAAAAGTCTCTTCTGCTCATCATGGCTGCATTTATTTGATCAGAAATACAGAAATTATTGAATTTTCATCAGCATCATTACTCCAGTCTTCATTGTCACATGATCCTTCAGAAATCATTCTGATATGCCGATTTTTTTATCACTATTGGAAACAGTTTTGCTGCTTAATATTTTTTTGGAACCTGTGATATGTTTTTTCAGAATTCTTTGATGAATAAAAAGTTAAAAAGAAGAGCATTTATTTAAAATAGAAATCTTTTCTAACCATTTGTCTTTATCATCACATTTTTTAAAAATCAATTTAACACGTCATTAAAATAAAAGCATTCATTTCGCTAAAAAAACAAACAAACAAAAAAAACGGACCCCAAACTTTTGAACGGTAGTGTATATTGTTACACAGGATTTCTATTTTGAATAAATGCTGTTCTTTTTAACTTTTTAGTATCACAGGTTCCAAAAAATATTAAGCAGCAAAACTGTTTCCAGCACTGATGATAAATCGGCATCATAGAATGATTTCTGAAGGATCATGTGGCACTGAAGACTGGAGTAATGATGCTGATGAAAATTCAGCTTTGCATCACAGGAATAAATAACATTTTAAAGTATATTAAAATAGAAAACCATTATTTTAATTTGCAATAATATTTCACAATATTACTCTTTTTTTTTTCTTTTCTTCTTTTTTTCTGTATTTCTGATCAAATAAATGCAGCCATGATGAGCAGAAGAGACTTCTTTAAAAAACATTACAAATCTTACTGATACCAAACCTTTTAACAGCATTGTGTGTGTGTGTGTGTGTATGTATGTATATATATATATATATATATACATCTAGTATAATAAGAGTTTGATCTTTTTTTCAGTCCTTGTTAGTTTTGATTTGTATAGTATTTTCATAGTTAACAGAATATTACAGCTAATTTTGATGTATAATTTTTCTTCATCTTTCAGTGGAACAGGAGTCTATTACCAAGCAATGCCTGCGGTGGGACCCGATGGGAAAAATGTCATGAAGTTGATTCCTGTCCAGAAAGTAAACGGACACTTTTATCAGACACCTTTTAGTACAGAAAGAGACAGTGTGGATCTACAACTGAAAGCCTGTGCAAAACCCGTTCATCCACCTACTGCCTCTTCATCTCAAACACAGACTCGGCTTCCCTCCCTTCAGCCCATAGCAGATGGACGGTATGTCCTGAAAACCCTGCCGCAGGTCAGAACTGTGTCTAACGCCGTCAAAACTCAGCACGGTGGAACTAGTAACCTCATTATTCACAATCCAAAGTTAGTGCATGTTCCTCTTTCAACACACACTGTTTCCCAGTATTCAGTCCAGTTACCTCCTCAGCTCAATGGACGGGTCATGGCGGCGGTCCAGACTTTGCCTGTTACCATCAAGTCACCTGTTCTCCCAAACGGTCATTTCCTGCAGATCCCTCCGAATGCTAAAGTTCGGACTCTGCCAGCCACTGCGCTCCCACAGTCCATCAAATGCCGGATAATGAGCTCTGTGAGTAACACCCCTAACCTCGAAAAGGGTCCACCAACTGTTGTGCTTGTTTCCCCTGTGAACTCTGTAAAGCTAAATTCTGACCAGCAAGTGGTTTCGGTTACAAAGCCAAGTCAAATAGAGAAGACCCTGTTTCAAAATCCCCCTGCAAACTTGCAAACACCTGTTTGCGTTCCTAAAACAAATGAAGAAGTGAACACTCCCATTAAATGGGTCGTCCAGGAGGGAACAGGTGCATCCGCTCCTTGCCTTGTACCTGTAACGACATCGAATGTCAGCTCTGACACCATAAAAGCAGTCAAACACGTCAACTCAGTCGGGACGGTAAATGAAATCGCACCGAGCAAACCCACACCTCCTCAGACCAGCCAAGAAAAGATCACCCCAGGCAAAGACAATGCCCTGGTCATGTGCAATGGAAAGGTCTATTTTGTGGCAAAGAGAAATTCGGAGATTGCCAAGGATGTGATGATCAGTGAAGGTGGTAAGAGGGGGGTTGTCAGCGCCTCTCCTGCCCTGCCTGCCAGCTCCGCTCTGGGGTCAAACTCTCCTAAGCAAGACCCAAAAATAAACGTAAGTGAAATCATTGATCTCTGTGATGATGAGGAGGAGACGTCCACGTGTCTGGGAGGTGCCCCGGGAAATTTGCCCTCACCGAGTCAAACAGAGGTGGATGAGAGCGATGAAGACTCTAATGTAATATTTGTGTCATATATTCCACCCAAGTCAGAGACTCATGCTGGTGATAAAGTGGAGAAAGCTGCCTCTCAGAACAAATGTGAGGAAGTTCAACACACAGAGATAAACGCAAAGTCTGTCTCTCAGAACGAAGGGGAAAAACTGGCACATGCAGAAATGGAAAAAGATGGTGGTCCGAATAATCCTTCGGCCAAAACGGTTGATGAGATGATGGATGAGCAGGTCGAGGGAAATAAAAGAGCTGAAAGGACCTTGTGCTGCCTTTCTGAAAATGTGAATATGGAGGCAGATAAAGACTTGGAGGGTGGAAGTCCACCTGAGACGAGATGTCAAGATGATGCAGCTGTTGCTGAAACCGTCAGCATTTTGGAACCACCCCAGAATGTCTGTATTAAAGCCACTGATAATACTGAAAAGGTAATATACCACAATTAACCATGTTCTATGTGAGTTGTAATGAAATAACTTTCACTAGGCTGACATTTTAATGCATTCTTCTCTCTTCTGTCACAGGCCTTTGAAAAGAGTCAACCCAAGAGTGACTGTCAGCTAAGAAAAGAATTTGGCATCGCCTCTGATGTACAAATTTGCTTGCAAAGAACAAAGCTGACTGTGAAGCCAGATCAACTGACAAAGAGACTTATCATAAACAAACGCACATTAGACGGCCTTCGTAAAGTGATCCAGGAGTCCAAGTTGCAGTCAAAAATACAGCAAATGATGAAGGCAAGTTTACATATTCATGCATCCAAATTGTGTTGTAAATAATGTACAGTGCATGTACATATTTCCTACAGCAGCGTTTATCAGACTGGGGCTGCAGCCCACTGTGTATTACAGAAGATATTATTTTAATATATTTCTAAATCAGTGTTGTTGTTGTTAACTAAAACTATTAAAGATAGTTTTAGTAATTGTAAAACTGAATTCAATTAAAATAAGATTAGATGAAAATCTAAAAAACTAGAAATGCTGCCTTGGCAACTAGCTGAAAATAAGTTAAAATGATTAAAACTAAAATAAAAATAAAGTTAAACAGATGTTAAAAAACGAATAATGACAAAAACATAAAATAAAATTTCTGAAATGTAAGCTAAAATTAAAATGAAAACTGGAAATATAAAAATAAAAGCCAATTCAAAAAATGTTAAAGACAGCTCTAGCTTATGTGTCCTTGGAAAAAAAACTTTCCTAATTTAATTGATGGATGAAGGAAGCCATTTAAAAAAAAAAAGATTCTCTCATGTCAACCATTTTTTCACTTGTTTTGGAAGAGATGTGAATGTGGGAGTAACGGCATTGATTTATTTCATGCCAATTTGTTCAATTGCTAGGTTCCCTACACAAAAATGGAGGAGGATGAAGGCCTGAAGGTCAAAAGAAAAAAGCAGGAACAGGATGGGAGTCAAGATATTCCCTCTCTAAACTCCACACACATTTCACCTGCCTCTAAATCTTCAGTTGTTCCCATGGAAAACAGTTTGGCTTGTCAAGAAGAGGTTTGTTCACCAACAGAATCTACAGCCGATAAGGTTCATATGCAATCTGAATTGCCAGCAGATTGTACTGGTAACACATGCTGTCTTACTCCCTCATCCGAACAAAAAGCAAAACAGACTTCTAGTCATCCTTTATTACCTTCCTCTTCAAGGAAGACCCCACCGCGCTCTATAAAGGTTAAGGTGTGCACGGCCTGTCCTTGTGGGACTGTTTTAGGGGCTGCTGAAGCCAATTCATCCCTCCATTCACGAGACAGACTGAATCCATGTACTGTTGTTGAGTCACACAAAGGGACAAGAAGAAGCTGCTTGAATAAAACCCCAGGAGAGAGTCACCAATCTCAGAAACTTCAACCACAAAATAAAGATCTTGTTAAGAAAGCAGGCAAGAAACGGTCATCAGGAAATCCACGTAAAAACAAAGCTCTGTTAGAAAGCTCTACTAGTGACACGTCACACATCTCCTCACCAGTGAATGTGTGTTCAAGTGCTCCCTCTTCATCCAGTTTGCAGGACTGCAACAATCAGATTGAACTGTCCTCAGTCAGAACAGAATGTGGTAACATGACAAGCAGCAACACAGATGCTGAAACATCACAGCAAGACACCAGCCAGGTGCAAACAGCATCAGAAAACCCCAGCATGTCATTCTCTAAGAAACAGCAAGGTCACAAAATAGACATATTTCCAACACAGTCACTGTACACGTTGGAGACGCTGGATGCTGAGGAGATAAAACGGCGTGAGAGAATCAAACGTTTGAAGGATCTCCTGAAGGAGAAGGAGGCCGCGCTGGAGCAGATGCAAAGAAGCATGAACATTTAGTCTCTTACTGTTTAAAAGACTTCAAAGACTGTACACTGCATGGCACTGAATATGAATGGGAATACCACTGATTGATGTACAAGAAAAAAAAAATGTATATAGTTTGTACACCATGTTTATTTACTGTTTCCCCTTTTTAATGTTTACCAGATCTCAGAGTCATGATGTTTTATTCAGCCTTTGCCTTCTTAAGCATTGTGTTGTCTTATTTATAGTTGTTTGCGGTACATTTAAGCAAATTTAGATGTCATCATATCATTTTCACATCTTTGTATGATTTATGTGCCTTTATCAATACTTTAGTATTGTAGTTAAATTTGTAGTTTAACAGCCTCATTTCATAACATATTCAGTAAGTAATTCAATAATTATTCATAAATAATTCATATTCAGTAAATAATTCAATGCACTTTTGGGAAATCTTGTTTGCTGTCCAGCTGAAACTTTTTGAACTCAAGAACCCAGTAAAATTCTACATTGTGAAAGATGAACATACTGGTTCAATTATTCTATTTTTATAGTCATCCACAACTATTAAACTTTATGAAAAATTTGCTTGCATTCTTGCTTGTTATTTGCTGAATTACAATTTCTTGCTTTTTCATGCTTCAGATCCCTTAAAGTTATTTTGGTCAGAATTGTAATTGTTTACTTTTTAAATTCTTAGCCTCTAAATGTATAAACCCATGTTCAGCTCAGCTGTCATGCTGTATCACACTGCTTGTAACAAAAACATGCTGGAAGTGTTATCAGATTCCTAATGGTGCAAATGATTTGAAAATGAACATCAGACACTGGATTTGCCATTAACCTTTTATTTGTATTTATAACTAGGATGCACAGCATGTTTTGTGATGCAACAAATGTTCTGTTGTGTTATTCATATATAATGGCCATATTACATTAAAATCAATCACCCTAAAAGTTACTGAAACACCCAATAATGAATAAGGAATATCATCAGAAATCAGTCTGACATGTCGTCTTTAGAGGGATTCTGTTCCACAACTGATTTAACATCCGCTCATTTTGCATTTCAAGTGGCCAGATTGGGGGAATGATTTGGATATGTATTTAGGCAAGCAAACACAATTTAAGGAGGTTTTATTTAGGGTGATCTATTTGAGTGTTATTTTTATGTTGGACTGGATGAAGTATCATACAGAAGCAATAGTTTCTAATAATGCCACTGTAGAAATGTGATATTCACGGCCAGCCATGATAATTCAGTGTGCCCAATAACAGAGGGATAAAAAGATAACAAAATAAAATATACTCTTCACAACTTATTCATAGAAATAATGCTGACTGCATATGGCCTTAAAGAAACAAAGCTTTATTTCCAAGCATTTATACTGTTGCTCCAAACAAGATGATGCATTGTAAACACTGAATTATTTTAATATTAGTACGATATAGTAAAATGCTTGTATTGTAATAGTTATTGTACACTCATCAGTTTCTGCTAATGATCCGATATATATGCTCTTGTGTAATGTTACATACATAATGACATTTTGTGTCAGGAGTGTGCAGTAGACACTCATCAGCAATTTCTATACTATATTGATTATGCTGCATGAAAAGTCCATAAATATTTCAGACAACAGCCAAAGAAACAATTAAGCTGTCAGTCAATGATGCCAGTGTGGAATAGCAATATGACCACTTCAACACTTCCCGCTTGCTGGCAGTTTAGAATTTTATGAGCAATCCAGTCATACATATAGACATTTATACTGTTGCTCCAAACAAGATGATGCATTGTAAACACTGAATTATTTTAATATTAGTACGATATAGTAAAATGCTTGTATTGTAATAGTTATTGTACACTCATCAGTTTCTGCTAATGAGCCGATATATATGCTCTTGTGTAATGTTACATACATAATGACATTTTGTGTCAGGAGTGTGCAGTAGACACTCGTCAGCAATTTCTATACTATATTGATTATGCTGCATGAAAAGACCATAAATATTTCAGACAACAGCCAAAGAAACAATTAAGCTGTCAGTCAATGATGCCAGTGTGGAATAGCAATATGACCACTTCAACACTTCCCGCTTGCTGGCAGTTTAGAATTTTATGAGCAATCCAGTCATACATATAGACCAGTGGTATAGACCTTTTATCAGAATTTCTTTCATATAGATCCATCCAAAAATAACTACAGTTTATATTTGTCAAAAAAGAAATCTAAAATTAAAATTAATTAATGGCATGGTGGTCTCCACAAACTGTTGCCAGGATTTCAGAATGTGGCTACTCAAAATGATGCTACTTGTCAAGTGCCCTGTGTTGAGGCTCCTGGATAAACGTCACTTTTTTCTTCTGCCAGACATAAGAAGAAAAAAAAACACTTTGAATTTGAAATGTGCATTCTTTACAATTTTACAACATATTAAATTATTATTTTTTTTTATTTTATTTTTTTGAGGAAAATTATGAGGCCTTTATCAAATCAGGTCAATTAAATTAACCGCACAGGGTCACCAATATATTTAAAATGACAAAAGGCTGCTGCTACAAAAAAAAAATAGTTCACTTACCATTATTGGCCTTCTGAACTTCAGAGAATAAACTTCTGTAGAATTCTGCTAAGGAAGCTGCAATTAAATCTACAAGACCATATATTTCCTTTGGCTTCTGTTCACATGTGACATCTTTTACAGGACTGCCATCTTCTGCCTGAATCTCATTTCTGGCTGCACAGCTTAAGAAAAATGACGACAATACTGAATGAATAACAGATAGAAATTCAAATCAGACATTGCATAAATAACACTTCACCTACTCTGTCCATTTGGTGCAGTTCAGCCCCGATGGAGAATAAAACCCTGAAGCGCAGTCCACACATTCTGTATCCGATGCCTTTGTCCCTGCAAGCAGATACAGAGACCGAAAAGATCAGAAATACACCTCAAAATGTGGGAAGACTTAAAAACATTATAGGCTTACAGACTGC
>NW_015634502.1:917812-931195 GCF_001515625.1 Sinocyclocheilus rhinocerous
GGGGAACGCAGCGATATCCATCAAGTACATCACAGACGGTGTCTCTTACTGTAGTGCATTTACTCTGGATGTAAAGACCTTGACCTAAAAGAGCACATTTAGAAACCCATTCACATAGGCAATACTGCAAAATTACAAAAGGAATACACATGAAATATATAAACATACTTTCAGCACATTGTCTGCACGGGAAGCACTGATAAAGACCATTGGGTTCACTCATGAATGTTCCTGGACTGCAGGGTATACATGTGGTACTGAAATCACCAGTGCAGTCATGGTACACCACTGACCCTGCAAACAACAAATATTAACAAGACACAAGGTGGTGACCAAGCAATTCAAGGATCTCCTGGAAAAATAAAAAAATTATGGGTCCCTATTAGACGTCCCAATTAGACGTCTATACGTTAGTGCCCCTCCTTGTCACAGGGCCTATGACAATACGTGATTATGTTGTTGTTCATAGATATTCATGTGATTTCATAAGTTCTCCAGAGTTGTACAGTTCAGTTTTAGTTGAAGGTGGAGTGGGAGGCAGGGCCAGAGTGGGACTCATTTTCAGCCCTGGAGTTTCATGCCTTATGTTATGTCCTGAGACGTATTTTATTTGTGATTTGTTCTATGTGCTTTGTGTTGTTTTCTTTTGTTTGTTTTTTTCCCTTGTCTACTGCTACCATTCTCATGCAGGTGATTGGGTTCACCTGTTGCTGATTTGCTGCCCATTCACCTCAGCTTCACTGATTGGCTGCAGCCAGGAGAAAGCCAGCATATAAAGCCAGCACTGCCTCACAACAAGCTGAGAGAGATGCAGATTGTTACCTGTCACATGGACTTTTCGCTGGCTCCAGATAACTTTATTATGTCTGCTGTTATTAAGTGCGAACCATTGGTGCTACTGTGGATTTAGTTGGAGACTTATAAGTTTGTTCAGAATTTAGGTTTTGTAAGGAACTTGTAGGGAGGTGGGTGCCTTTTTCTTTAATTGCTTTTCTCCTGGTTATCTGGGTAGTCAAGGAGATAGGGAAGTTCATTTTATTCATTTTCTTTTGGTTTGTGTGGGTAAGTTATGGTTAAAACTGAGTTAGAAATCTTTTTGTTTGTTGTGTTTGGCCTTTTCCCCCTCCTGCAGCTTATGTTTCCCTTTCTTTTTCTTATGATTTAATAAACTTAATTTCCTTTGTTTGGAGGTGTGTTATTGGGGCTGGAGACAAGAGGTCCCTGTGTTTTCTTTCTCCAAAATGTGTTACTGCTAGGTCCATTACCTCTAGACTAAAAGGGCTAGCACGTAACACTTCATGACTGACTATTAAAATGATGTAATTAAAACCTCCGTAGATATAAGTCTGCAATAGTGCACTGTTCTCTACAGCCTGGTAATTGATTGTATTTTTCTAGAGCTTTTGTTTTGATGTATTTAACAATTTACATTTTTTTTTTTTAAAGGAAATTAAGCAACAGAACAAGGGACACTCAAAATATTTGTACTGTAGGCCTACCATAATGGGGGAGCGCGGGACACAAAGTAGGGATGGGAATAGCCCTGAATAGCTCTAGAGTCGGAGTCGACTCCAGCACTGGAATCGATTCTCGTTGTCGACTCCGAGATCGTGGATGTCTTCACTGATTCTCAAATTTCTATATAGTGTCTGGGAATTGAGAGCAATATATGTTAGCAAAGAGTGAACGAAATTAAAATGAAGATCCGTTTGCGGTGCAGAAGCAGCAGCACGGGCTCATTGTGCTTTCACATAAGACGCGTTTGAGCGCGCTATGATTAGCGGCTGTTTGAAACGGGCCATGCACGCGTGCATCGGAGTTGTCGCAGAAACGATTTTCCCCCATACCTTTATCCTACGTGAAGGTTATTTTAGAAATAAATAACAGTCATAGTAAATTTAGTTTGCAATTATACATGCTTCTGTGACAGCTTTGTAGTTTAATTGATACTTTGTTATGCGATGTTATGTTTAATGCAATGCAATTTGGTTTTCCATGGTTAACCTAGGCTGTTTGTGTTCAATCATTAACCTTAAATCATTAAAAACTCACATAATAAACAAATCAATAAGTTTACATTTGTATGCATTTACCAATTGATTGTTTTCTTTAAAAAAAAAAAAACACCAGCTTTTCTAATCTTTTTGTATTCTATCTATTTGTTTTCTTTTAATTTATTATACAATTAACAAATGCAAAAAAGGCCTCAACACTAGCTTGCTCTATTCTTTTTCTATTCTATCAATTTTCTTTTTATTTATTATATAATAAAAAAAATCTTGCTATGTGTACTATGTTAAGCTAACTGAGACTTGTTATAGCACTTGCATATCATTGCTCTTTTGTTGATTTTGATTGCTTCCATTGTCCTCATTTGTAAGTTTCAGTTTGGATAAAAGCATCTGCTAAATGACTAAATGTAAATGGATTTTATGTATTTTTTTTTTTATATATATCAATGCTGTTTAAGACAATAGCGCAGGGGTTAGAGCAAAAAAAATATTTTGACTGAAAATGTTTCCTTGGCCAAACCCCATTCCACAGCCATACCTGTAACACACCCAGTTTAAGAGCAGTTTTTTCTTCTTGTAAAATTGGAGCGCTTGTCCTCCTAATTTAAAAAATGTAGGAGCACCTTCTAATCAATAATAAAAAAATTCTGATCAAAAATTAGCCTTTCTAATACGAGGTGGCATTTGACTCAAAGTGATTTACAGGGGCATTTTCTTTTTACCTTCGTAAATGCATTTTTCTAATTTTATTAAAAAGTATGCAGTGTTTCCTCTAGGATTTTTTCCAACTGTGGTGGCAGGACTAGTTCCCATGGACCACGCTACCTCCCCACCCAAGAATCATATGCACTCAGAATTAAATTTATTTTAACTAAAAAAGACAAGTAAATTGTAAATAATAAAATAAGAACAAATAAATTAATGACAATCAACAGCACAAACAAAAACAATAAGATACAAATGAAATTAACAGTACTTTAATTTTTTCAGTTAGGTCTAACTATAATCTATTGTAAAATACTATTGTTATTAATACTGTAAAATAACACTAGATAGTCTTCACTGTATAATGAAAGACTGCAGCAGGTTTATTTAGGCTGCTGTCTCTTTAAAGGGGTCATATGATGCTTTTTTAAAGATCATTATTTGGTGTAACAGAATATGTTGACATGCTTTAATGTTCAAAAAACACATTATTTTTCAAATACTGTATTCTCGGTCATTAGAAGTATGTGTATAAAACACACAACATTTACCAGACAGCTTCTCTCTTTTTTAACACACTGAATGGTGATACACTATATATTTCTCGTTTTTGTTTTTAGTAGGCATCCAAGCAAAAGAGAATGACTCCCTGTCACAATTAGTGTAATTAAAGTAAAAAAATTATGTCAAGCTTTTGTTTAAAATGCAGTTGGGAAGCATTTTAAACAAGAAATAAAACCAATAATTAATAATTTCCTTTAAGTTCACTGTTGGTTGTTTTACTTGTTAAAATAAGTAAACCAACAAAAGGATTTTTTTTTTATGTCGTCATTTATGCTTTAAAGGGGTCATATGATGCGATTTCAATTTTTCCTTTCTCTTTGGAGTGTTACAAGCTCTTGGTGCATAAAGAAGATCTGTAAAGTTGCAAAGACTAAAGTCTCAAATCCAAAGAGATATTCTTTATAAAAGTTAAGAGTCAGCCACGCCTACCTAAAACGGCTCGTTCTAACATGCCCCCACATATCTACCTCACTATGTGGAAAGATTTGCATAACGCCGCCCAAATGTTCACGCAAAGAAAGAAGGCGTAACTTTTATTCTCACTGTAGTATTGTTTGCCGCCATGCCGAAACTACTTTGTTTGGTCTTCCAAAAGAGATTTAAATTATAATAAGCCTTAAAGTTGTGCATACTTAAGGGCGTGGCCACTTGAGTGACAGGTGGATTGCCGCTGCTGTCACCACCGTCGAGCTAGGTGGGCGTGGCTTCACCAACCTTCTCCCGCCTCTTTGCCCATTTTCGATTATCCGGGAGTGACGCGCTGCCAAGATGGCGACGACCACCTCCACCCACTTTTGAGCTTCAAAAACGCTCTTCGGAAATCTACGGGTGACGTCACGGACACTACGTCCATGTTTTTATACAGTCTATGGTTGATGTAGGGGCTGTTTGATTTATTTATTTGTTTTTTGTTTTTTTTAGGCTTTCCAAGCTCTTTAGTTGATTGGAAAGTGAAAGTGAGGTGTGGCCAAGTATGGTGACCCATACTTGGAATTTGTCCTCTGCATTTAACCCATCCAAGTGCACACACACAGTAGTGAACACACACCCGGAGCAGTAGGCAGCCATATTGCAGCGGCTGCCCGGGGAGCAGCTGGGGGTTCAGTGCCTTGCTCAAGGGTATCGAGGGTGGATGAGAGCACTGGTTATTCATTCCCCCCACCTACAATTCCTGCCGGTCTCAGACTCAAACTCGCAACCTTTGGGTTAAAAGTCTGACTCTATAACCATTAGGCCACAGCTGCCCCTGAAACTTCATAATTCCAAGAAACAAACTTTCTTTCTTTGTTTCTGGTGGTGGCGCTAATGCACCAAAAGTTGGTTTGCCAACCGTTAATAAAAAGGAGAAGTAGAAGACGCAACTTCGCAACAGTTGATTAATTTAGAGGAAGGAGCGAACATGAGGGCGACTTTTTTTATTTACGCATTAGGTAAGATGACCTGTTTCAAGAAAAATCCTCCTCGCTCATCCAAAAACAAACTACTCCAGCATATTCAGTTGTCAGACACGACTGGAACTTAATGGGTTTGGTGAAAACAGGGATAAAAAGTACCCCATGCCCACGGTTGAAATTACACACAATGAATGCTATAAGTGAATTAATGTGTGCTGTAACTAAAAGACATGTGACTGCTCAGTTTACAGTAGACAAATTCTGAAAATCACTTCAAGTCTCTCTCTTTTTTTAATGATATCTTTAAAGAAATTGCAGTTTTGGATACTCGCACAACTTGATACTACCTCAACTTGATAGATGATAAAATTAAGAATTGATCTAATGCTTTAACTGCACTGTGACAGGGTAACTGGCTACTGTATTGTCTGCTCATATTGTCTGCTCCTAAACTTTTATGGTTAAGTTCATTTAAATATTTTAACATTGAAATATTTAAGGGAAATTTTTGGTTTGTATTTTTGTCACACTAGAATATACAGCAGTAAAAAAAGAAAGGAATTTAGATAAATTAGATGTAGGGCACAGATATAACATATAAAACCATAAAAAATATAATCTTTACAAAAGGAAAGGCATAAATACAGAAATGGAATTATAATGCTTAGTTACCGTAAATATTATAATAGAGTACTACAGTTTTTGCTAGCTATACCAAGCATGGTCCCCTTCGCAGCTACAGTCAATAAAATCAAATGATGAAGACAACTCTCTGATAAAAGTAATGACATTTTTTTTAATCACAGTCAAACAACCTTTTTTTTCAAACAAACAATCTATTTTTCCTAAGTCTCCCTAGCCATGTTCTCCCAACATACCTGTCACAACCAACAGAATTAATTCCAAAAACAAATATTTGTTGTTGTTTTTTCAGATGGATGCTTCCAGTGTAGACATTGCAACAATTCCAATTTTAGTATCACTTATTATTTTTAAATGTGTTTATTGATTAATGTTCCTACCAATATTGCACATTGGACAACACTCCCCAACAGTTGATTTATAGTCACTTGGGCCACAAGCTCCTCCAAATGAAAGAACTGTACAAACAACTGTTAGGAAAAAGAATAAGATAATTTAAGAAACCACATAATTTAAAACACTCAATATTTATTTTATGTTTCATTTCATTCATGTCATATTGGCACTAAAATTATCACTTCACCTATGTCTATGATTTATTAATAAAATAAAATAAAATAAAATAAAATAAAATAAAATAAAATAAAATAAAATAAAATAAAATAAAATAAAATAAAATAAAATAAAATAAAATAAATAAAATAAAAAATAAATAAATAAATAAAATAAAATAAAATAATAAAATAAAATAAAGAATCAGCTGCAGAACCAAAGGTGAGCCAAACGTGCTATACATCGTAAAACGTATTGAAAAGTTTTGACGCTTCGCAAAACTTAATAAAACTTTCACTTTCGAAATGAATTCGCCGTTATCTATTCTAATGTTTTGAGTGTGTTATTGCATTTTGACTTTTCAAATCTCAATACAACCGGAACACGTTGCTCTTCGTCTTACCGAAAAGGAGCTCAACAAATCCCAAAAACCGCGTTCTCATGTTGTACAGCTTGTAATAGTCTCGCGTAGCCAGACCTTCAGACTGATGGCAGAAGTTCAGCCAGCAGTCCGTGGGCGTGATGTATGGGATATGGGAAGCCAAACACACCAAAAGTGGGATGAAACAGCGCGGTATTAAAGTGTTCGCGCCGCGCTGACCTGTCATTGGCGCCGCTCAATGGACCGAGCTGCGCGACCGACTCGACAGCGCAGAGAGAACGTGTTTACTAGGCCACCGCCACCGAACTGACAGCGCAGCGCTGATCAGTTACAACAGCGCAGAGGCAACATTACTCTCCGCAGAAGTTCGTGTTTTTTTCCTGCACATAACATAATGAAGATCAGTATTAAGTTATTACATTTCTTTTGCTTACCTTTCTATGTTAACAGTTGTACTTTGAAAAACTGCAAATATAAGACTTTAATAAATTTACAATACCATAGTCCTCTTGAGGAGCACACCCAGCTTCTAGTATATATATATTTTTTATTTTGTACTTAGTTATTATTGTTGTTGTCGTCAAGTTCTACATTCAGCACAATATTGCCCATTTTAAATTTGAACTATTATTAAATAGCCTAGTAGTATATATATGGGATTTGTGTTGTCTCTAGTAAAGGGAACGTTGTTATTTAACTTTAACATTGCAATTTTATATAATGGATACGGTTTGCAAGGCTTTTCTCTACACTCCAAATTAAATAAATAAATTGTAATTAATTAAAAAAAAATCTTTAAAAATTAGGGACAGTGTATGTAAATTCAATATGATGTATTTTGAATTTTGCACTGCATTGTGTTTTAGGTTTATCGGAAAACACATTAAAATTAACCATGATTTTATTACACTAACCTTTTAACCATACATTTGTAGTTAAACTGTGGGTTAAAAAAAATGACAAAATCTATCCATGGTTACTGCACTTTTACTATTCTGTGAAAATTAAATAACATTTGGATGTAAATGGTCGGCATAAAAGTAATGTGCGGCTAAACCGGCTGCGTCCTGTGGATCACCTTTATCTGATTGTCGGGGTCCGGAATCATCAAGCACGGCATTAATATCTTCATCTGAGTTTTTCGTTGTATCCAGATTTCTCTGCAGTTCGTGTATGTTGTTAAAAACGCATAACATCATTTTATTCCACACAACAGGCAAGAATTACCGTTAAGTCTATTATCCGCAGCTCGGTCCATTGAGCCACGCCGATGACAGGTCAGCGCGGCGCGAACACTTTAATACCATCAGTACATTTTACTCTTTTTTTCCAAGTATAATCAAATGCTACAGTTACACAAATATCCTTAAATGTAAAATTTACTTAAAAGGGTTGTTTGGCTTCCCATAGTATGATGTCTGAGGCTGAGACAGCTTGTAAACCTCCACCATCTTTGTCCTTGTTTTAAACCGCCATTTTGAATCTTTTAAACCTTCAGCTTTGGTACGCGGCGCCCACAAGAACAACCTTCACGTGCATTAGTTGTAACATTTAGTATTTTTTATCCTTGAAAACGTTGAAACTGAAGGCGAATATAAGGAACTTGATTTTCCTGTAGAGTAGCAAATAATGGAACTACAATTACAAACGGACACAGTAAGTTGTGAGAATTAAAACAGAATACACCCTTTTAAATATCAACCACGTCATTCAAAACAGTCTTATTTCATGGAGAAAAAAAAGCTAACTGCATATTATGCCTTCATTTTGTCCTCAATCTATTGTATTTCCAGACATTAATTCTTGACTTTCGTGAATTAATTTCGCACGACATCAAAACGTTTAATGTGCTGGGACCCACATGAATGTGACATCTTTCCCTTGTCTGATTATTCTTTAATGCAGATCCTGATGGCTTTTGGCTGTGCCCGACTTAATGCTTGTAAGGGCAGAACATATTAAAATGTTGATGCACCTAGTTTGTTCAATCCATTCAATGACGCCATCAGTATGGCAAACAGTTCTACAGTATAAATATTAAACAATCAGAGATGTGCTTTGGCTGAAACCCGCTCGGTAATAGGCACATTAAAACCAGCAACTGTTGTCTCTGCAGATCTGATCATGTCTTCATCTTTATTAAAGTAATTTTGTAATGGTGTTAGTTAAGGCTTAAATGGAGTTTATTTTGTACATCACAACACAACTGGTGTACATAGCTTTTTGTCTTAATGAAAAGGAAAACTTCTCACAAACATCATTCTCAAGCTGATTCAGCTTGATTAAAAAAAAAGGTATTTTAACCTTAAGGCTTCAGCATATGCCACGTCAACAACAACTATAATGTTCACCATTGCACAAGTTTTTAACATTTTAAGTACACTGTCACTTGTGAAAAACATTATGTACGGAAAGAGTGAACAATTTGATCAACTTAAGTGGTAAATTAACAGGTTTTAGAAATAATCCACATTGTACCAAAAAAGTTATGCAAAAATATTTCAAAAGATTTGTGAAAAGGCTGTACATATAAAACTTAATATAAGCTAAAAAGAAAAAAAAAACAGGATCAGCCTGAACAATGAAAGGGAAGTGCTTGTATATAAACTGCAGCAGAGCATGATGCATCATGATGAGCAAGATGAACAATTATCAATGGATCAAACTCACTCAGAATGCAGACCATTTCTGACAATCTTAAGGCCCGTTCACACCAAGAACTATAATGGTAACTATAACAAACTAAAAAAATAAATAAAAAAATTGCTAGAAAAAAGTCAGAATTGTAAGATAGAAAATCGCATTTACTTTATTTTTTATTCCGTGGCGGAAACAAGCTTCCATATGAATGGGCCTTTAGTGTATTCTTTTAAGTTTTGTTACTGTATATGGGCAAAGACAAATCATATCAAACAGTGAAATCATTCACAGGACCATCAACTTCTCCATCTTTGAGCCTACACACAACTACAGCTTTGGACACGCCCAGTAATGTGACAAAAATTAAAAAAAAAAAAATTATTTCCAAAAAACAAAACAAAGGGTCAGTCGTGGCCTAATGGTTAGAGTCGGACTTGTAACCCAAAGGTTGTGGGTTCGAGTCTCAGGTCCGGCAGGAATTGTCGGTGGGGGGAGTGAATAACCAGCGCTCTCTTCCACCTTCAATACCACGACTGAGGTGAGACCCTTGAGCAAGGCACCGAACCCCCAACTGCTCCCCGGGCGCCGCAGCAAAATAATGTCTGCCCACTGCTCCCGGTGTGTGTTCACGGTGTGTGTGCGCGTGTTTATTCACTACTCACTACTGCGTGTCTGCACTTGGATGGTTTAAATGCAGAGCACAAATTCCAAGTATGGGACACCATACTTGGCCACACGTCACATCCTTTCCTTTCCTTTCCACATTGTGTCACTAACAGTCACTGTCGCTGGAAATCATGAATTCTAATTGAAAACAAACCAATTCTGGTCTTTTTGTTGCTGCAGATCGCTGTCAGTGAAACCAGCCCTTAAGTCTTCTCTCCTAGTAGATGTTGTTCTTGTGTGGCAGAATGTGCTTATGGTGAAAACCTTTATCAGCACAGTCCCTGGAGGGTTTTCACTTCTCCATCACAGGATGATGTGTGAAGAGTAACATACAGTTTCAAGTATCATCTGTTGGTTCCTCATAGCTTTCCTCTCTATAAATAAATATTTTGCATAATAGGATTTTTAGTACATCACGATTTTTATACAAAGAAAAGAATACTGATGGAAATTAGTCCCCCTTACGGTGTTTGGGCTGATGTTGTTTCTTCAATGGGAGTCTGTTAAATAAAACACCAAAGTCCAGTCAAATCTTGAAAGTGTGTGAAATAACTCAAAACAGGAAAATTATTTACAAAACATAATTCCTATTAGGACTAATAAGCAGATTACAATTACACTCGTTTGCCACACAAAGAAACAGCAGCATAATATGTGACGATGAGGATATATTAATGGCATCATGCATATAGTTAGAGTTTGAAAACTTACCTTATATCTTTTATCACCTGCAAAACATAATAGAAATTATATTTAAAATAAAAAAAGCATAACTGCAGTGCAATAAGCATAAAAAATCATTATTAATGTTATATAGGAATTTCACATGACTCATCACTGTCATTATAAAAGTCTAATGAAGTGAAGTGCTAAGAAAAATCTGAAAGTTCTGGATATGATGGGAAGTGATTAGCCAGACTTTTAACTCAACACAAGTTCTGGTTCATATTTCATCTTGTTCCACTTAAAGGTTTTTTCCTTTTACTTTAGTGTGCTTTGTAGCTGTTTGTGCACGTATAAGATCTGCAAATTTACAAAGCTCAAAGTCTCCCACAAAAGGAATTTTTCTATGTAAAAGAGAAGACTGATGCAGACCGGCCGAAAACGCCTCGATTGAATACTCCCTCACATATCTACGTAGAAACATTTGCATAATACCACCCAAATGGATACGCAAAGAAAGAAGGCATGGTTTCAGGTATCGCCATGTCGTGGAGACACTGTGTTTCTATGTGAAAGCAAAAGCACTTTTTTCACTTTCCTTCCAAAAGTGGATGCAATTAGGAGTCTGTGGTTAAAATTTATTTACAACACTGTTCCAGAACAGTACGACCCAAATGTTCGAGTGTGTGCAGTTACAAAGGAAAGTTTCCTGAACCTGGGAGAGTACAGTGTGCAGAAAGGCTGTTTCTAAAAAAATGGGGCAATTCCAAATTTGCTAGGACAATCTGACACTTTTGAATCAGAGCCCATAATTATGTTTTATAATTTTCTATTGACTTTTCAAATGCAGTTTTGGTGAAGTGTAGAGTAACACATATTGTTTGTCGTTCTTACGATCACAAGTGCAGACAGAGATGGAGTTATGTTTACAAATGTAGTATCCTCTGTTCTCTGCTTATAACTGGTGGCAAAAAGACGACAAACATGATTCACTACGTGTTCTGCTTCACACTGGATGCTCAAGTAGAGCTGAAGCAGGACACGCCCATTGTGATATAGTAATGCAAAAAGCATCAGACGCTCAATGAACAAACTGTGGGTAGTCCATGGACATGCTGCCTGAGGTTTAGACAAGGCAGAGACTGACAGCCATGAGTCTTTATATTTCAAAAAGATCATTTTTGTAGAACACTGGGGTCCAAGCAACAGTAAAGCCCATTGACTTTTAGTGTACAGACACAAAAAAACCACTTTTTTTTTTTTTTTTTAAATACCACGATTGACAGCCCTAAACAAAATACAAAAATAAATAAAAATATTTTTTGCTAGGTCTTTTTCAAGTTGATTCATTTACCTCCACAAGATGATACTGCTACAATTTTAGTTAAAATGGATTGCTTTCTGCTTAAGCATTAAATTGCTGTAAGTGAACAAATTCAATAAAAATAAACAATGTATCCACTCACCATTATTGATCTTCTGAGCTTCTGAGCCTAAACACAAGTAGAGTACTACTAGAACAGCTGCAAATATTACAGTGGTCATTAAAAAAGCTATGAGACCATATCTTTTCCTTGTCTTCTGTTCACATGTGACATCTTTTACAGGACTGCCATCTTCTGCCTGAATCTCATTTCTGGCTGCACAGCTTAAGAAAAATGACGACAATACTGAATGAATAACAGATAGAAATTCAAATCAGACATCGCTAGGGATGGGCGATACCTCTTATTTTATTTTCGATCCGATACCGATATTTTCAAGCCCAGTATCGCCGATATCAGTACCGATTAGGGATGGCTCGATACCGATCCGATACCAAAAATTCTGAGTATCTGCCGATACCAGCGCAGTTTTATTAAATGAGTGTAGAATTTCTATACCTCAATGTGTAGGTCGATCATCACTCTTTTGTATGTTACACACAATCTACTAAGTATAGACAGCATCATTATAAAGAAAAAATAACAAACAAAAAAATATAATCAAAATCTGTGACAAAAATACTATTATAAACTAGGTTAATGAATAATTCAGTAGCAAAAGTTACTCTAGAAAAATCATGAGTGCACAATAATTGTATAAAAAACTAAACTTTTAGTGAAAAAAAAATACATTATTTAGTGGGTAACAAATAAAAGTGAATAAGTGTAGGGCTAAATCTGGTAGGCCTACACATTGCTCTTTGTATTGTTGTAAAATACATTCATGAAAAACAAGTAATATATTTATATATAAATATATACTATAGTAGTCAACATCTGAAGTGGATCAAAACCTTTCATCAAAGTTGTCCTAAAACCAAAACAATACCCGTTCTTGTCTTAGGACAACTCTGATTAACTTTTTTGATCCACTTCAAAAGTTGACTACTGTATAAATTAAAAGACATTTCTTTTAAATGTATGGCAGAGTAATGAGGCAGCAACATATGATAGATAAGACGAACAAGAACGGCTATTAATAATCTTTCATTGCGCAAAAGTATTATGATACTAAAGGCTACAAATACAGAGCGGCTCAAAGCGCTTATGCGTATCCCGTGCGCAGAATGACGCGCTTGAAGCAACACGGAGTGTGCGCAGAGCTCCGCATAGAGAAGTTCAAAGCACAAAGTGTAGAGATACTGATGCGTAGTCACTAGTGTATTGAATATGTGCGTTAGTTTATTGAGCCTTTTCTTTTAACAGTTTTGCATTTCTGTTACTGTGCTCATGATGAACAAATTATAGTGCTCTCTACTCCAGTCTTGTGATCTAACCAGATATTCGGTAGAAATTTACACGATTTAGAAACAGCACGAAACTCCAGCAAGATAAATTCCTTTTATGCAAAACCATTTATCTTTATTTACAGATCAAGTATAACATTAGGAACATTTAATCATCTTGGAGAGAGTTTCATCGTCTTGACTGTCATAATAACCGAACGTGACATGCAGTTTGAATGCTGAATGGAGGATGACAGACAGTCGCTGCGGAGAGAAGAGTTTACGTGAACTTGACTTAAATATTCATCTGTACCTCACATTAAACTATGGAAAACCTTCAGAACACTTGAAATATAGTGCACGAAAACTTTATGGTGCTTTATAATGTTTTTGTGGCTTTCGTGGGGCTTAATAATAACACAGAATAGTATACGCACTATATCGGATTTGGAT
>NW_015634502.1:940402-949383 GCF_001515625.1 Sinocyclocheilus rhinocerous
GTGTATTAAATATGTGCGTTAGTTTATTGAGCCTTTTCTTTTAACAGTTTTAAATTTCAGTTACTGTGCTCGTGACGAACAATTCATAGTGCTCTCTACTCCAGTCTTGTGATCTAACCAGATATCCGGTAGAAATTTACACGATTTAGAAACAGCACGAAACTCCAGCAAGATAAATTCCTTTTATGCAAAACCATTTATCTTTATTTACAGATCAAGTATAACATTAGGAACATTTAATCATCTTGGAGAGAGTGTCATCGTCAGTCGCTGCGGAGAGAAGAGTTTACGTGAACTTGACTTAAATATTCATCTGTACCTCACATTAAACTATGGAAAAGCTTCAGAACACTTGAAATATAGTGCACGAAAACTTTATGGTGCTTTATAATGTTTTTGTGGCTTTCGTGGGGCTTAATAATAACACAGAATAGTATACGCACTATATCGGATTTGGATCGGTCTCGTCTGACCGACACCCCGATCCAGCAGAAAATGCCAGTATCGGAGCGATACCGATACTGAATATCGGAACGGTGCACCCCTAATACAGATACCTCTAAACTAAACTGATCTTTTAAATTAATCATAGAATATAATCAGTAATTATACTCACTTAATATTAGATTTTAAAGCACAAGGCTGCACTTATTTGAACAAAAACAAACAAACAAACAAAAAACAGTAAAAGCAGCAATATTGTGAAATATAAAAATTAAAATAACTACTTTCTATTTTAATATATTTTAAAATGTAATTTAAAGGCCCTATTTGAACAAACAAGCCATGCGTCAGCAGCGAACGCTGTCTGTGATTGATTGGTTCTGTCTTTCAGCATTTGCGTGTGTTCCGATGAGCAGGAGAAATGGTTCTATCCAACACAATTATTCACTAATATACTTAGAAGCTTTTTTTAATGCACCGAATTTCTTGATAAATAAATACAATTAATGGTTAAAAAATGCACTTTAGAATCAATATTTTTATGTGAGGATTGATCCTTTCGATACAACATCAGTATCGAAAGTATCGATACTTAAGGATCGATCCGCCCATCCCTAGACATCGCACAAATAACACTTCACCTACTCTGTCCATTTGGTGCAGTTCAGCCCTGATGGAGAATAAAACCCAGGAGCGCAGTCCACACATTCTGTATCGGATGCCTTTGTCCCTGTAAGCAGATACAGAGACTGAAAAGATCGGAAAACATAATTTTCTGATCTTTAACTTTAAATGGGGTAAAATGAGAGTAGCACTGAGAAACAATACCTGGTGTTTTTGTTTCTTGTCCTGGTTTGCAAACACTGTGTTTTTCTGCATGAAGGCACTCTGAATCGGATAAGCGAACACAGTGATATCCATCAAGTACATCACAGATGGTGTCTCTTACTGTAGTGCATTTACTCTGGATGTAAAGACCTTGACCTAAGAGCACATTTAGAAACCCATTCACATAGGCAATACTGCAGAATTACAAATTCTGAAAGTAAAAGAAAAACACATTAAAAACATAAGCATACTTTCAGCACATTGTCTGCACGGGAAGCACTGATAAAGACCATTGGGTTCACTCATGAATGTTCCTGGACTGCAGGGTATACATGTGGTACTGAAATCACCAGTGCAGTCACGGTACACCACTGACCCTGCAAACAACAAATATTAACAAGACACAAGGTAGTGACCAAGCAATTCAAGGACCTCTTGGACAAAAATAAAAAATAAGTAAATAAATAATTATGGGTCCCTTCCCCAGGCCCAATGAGAAGGCTATACCCTAGTGGCCCTCCTTGTCACAGGACATAATGACAACATGTGATGACGTTCTTGCTTAGATATGCATAGATATGACTTCATAAGTTCTCTAGAGTAGTACGGTTTTAGTTGAGTGTGGGGAGGTGTTAAGGTGTATGACAACACATATGATGTATGATAGCAAGACTGTAGGCAAAGTATTTTGTTATTATTTTGGTTATGACTGCATGATGTATTTTTGGTCAGATAGAGTTTATTAAATGTGTGAAAGTTTTATAAGTGATATAGCAGTGTTCAATGCAGAGTACTGTTTCTCCTTTTTCCTATCAACTTTTCATATTTAAACGTAATGATTTGTTAACCTACCCAAACTACACATTGGACAACATTCTCCATCAGCAGATCTATATTCACTTGGACCACAAGTATCTCCAAATGAGAAAAAGCAATAAAAACCTGTGAATACACAAAATAAGTTTAAGCAGCGTAAAACTATCCAAGGCTTCCAGCTGGTTTTGCTATTACTATTGTTTAACGTTTCCATTATAATCATTTGATTTTCTCATATAGAATATAACCTTGTGCTGACTGTCTTCTTACCAGACACGTAAAAAAAGATGGCTCTCATGTTTACATCTTCCACCGTCCTTATTTCTCGTATGATTACGTGTCGTCTTCGACCAATTTAAATAGCATTAGTATATAAAGCCTTAACGTTAAAATACAGTTATCTTATTTGTACATACAAATTGTATTCAAATTGTGTGTGGCTCGAAGGGATATGCAAAGCAACTAAATAGCCTGCAACCTTTAGCCAAAAAAGCATAATGGATGCTAACGCTTTCTTCTTCGTCTTTGTCTTCTTCTTCTTTTTGGTGTTTATTGGCGGATGGCATACAACTTTTAGGTGCATTACCGCCACCTACTGGTTAGGAGTGTGGATCAGGACCGTAATCTTCACTAAATTCTATTATATAATCCCGTGTCCTTTAAATAACGCATTAAAAATTGAAAGTTTGTATCCCCTGATTTATTCCCCAAAATGTTCATCAAATTAAGTTTTTCTTAATTTTCCTTGAGGACATCAATCAGTATCTTTAGGCTTGTTTGAGATGAGCAAAATCTGCGCAGAACCGATCACCGTAGTCTGTAAATATGTGTGTGTGTATATATATATATATTTTTAGAATATGTATATTATTTATATATATATTGTATCTATCTATAATATTTATTTAGGCTATGTATATATTGTATGTATTCATCCAGCTTAATGCTCATTGGTTCAGACAACCGTGATGCTGCGCTCTCGTCTAAAATGTTTTACTTTTTTTTATCTGATTTCATGTGATTATGTATTTAAATTATGCATGAATGGTCCCAAACACTATGACAGTGCGATCTCTGTGTGAGATGTGATTGTTGTCATATTTCTATAAAAATATAAAAAACATGTTTTTATTAAAGTAAAAATGGATGATAAATACACCTTTCGTATGGAATTAAATAGCAAGCACTTTGAGTGTCTTGTTCATCATATTTATTTTCATATAAAAGCAACAGAACTGAAAATATATCACGTTTATTAGCAACACAGCACCTGAGTGAGAATAACGCGATATCTGCCTTTGATCTCGTTGGTATCTGCTCCACTTCGAAAGGTCAGAACTGTCCGTCTTGACTGCGCTTATTTAACTCCTCCCCTCACTGCAGCCGCATACTCTCACCAACATTTCAGGCGAGGCGCGGCGCATCTCAAACAAGCCTATTCTTTCCTTTCCGTAGCCTTGTCCAAATACACACTTGCAGTCTTGGCCACTTGAGAGCGCGTGCGCGCGACAGGAAGTAAGTGTGCAAGTCTGTCCCATGTCTTCAAAATGCCAAAGTGCAGTGCCCTTAATGGATACTAAATCCACACTATCTCGAATACCGCTCCAGAGCGCTATTCAAGGCTAAGTGTATCCCATCATGCATCATGTTCTGGAAATAAATCGTGAGACTTTTTGCCGAGATCTCGCGAGAGGTCACGGAAACCTTTCCAATGTAAGTTAAATATTAATATAATAATTAGATATTACAAATAATTTGGTAGAAAAACAGTGTTTTTACTTTTATTGGTGCAAAGATGAGTTGTGGTGATATTTATTTTGTACAACATTTGCAACTGCTTTTTATCATTAGAAGCACCACAAATAAAAAATTATGTCATGTTATAGGGACTACTGAACAGACTTTAGAAGTTGATTTTAAAATTAAAATTAAAATACATCTCTGTAAACACTTGCATTTTTACAACACTATAAGTGTGTCCCATCAGGTAATGAAAAGTTCGACACCCACTTGAAGACTTCGGCCAAATACAGGAAATACGTCATTTAAGTAATCAAGTGGTCAAGTGCAAAGACTGCAAGTGTGGGTATTTGGACAAGGCTCATATCTTGGACACTTCCTTTCTTCTTCTGTGGATTTATTGGCGGGTCGCATACCATCTTTTTAAGGTGCATACCGCCACCTCCTGTGCTGGAGTGTGAAGTGATTTCAGTCTGGGTGTATATAATATCTATATTCTATTCTTAAATCCACTACTCTTAATGAATTTTGAAACTGTCCTTATTATTTTACCTGATCCTTGTTTGGTGTTTAATATGTTGCAGATTGAAAATTTATTGCATCCTATGTTCTGTAGTTCTCTTTGTAGTTCATTCATTTCCTGTTTATACCTAGGACAGAGTAACAACACATGATCAACTGTTTCCTTCACTTGTCATATTTCCCATAATCCTGTATTGTGTTTTCCTATTATGTGAAGTGTAGAATTATGTTTTGTATGACCCATCCTTAGTTTTGTTAAAATTATCTGATCTTCTCTACTTAAGTTTAGTAGGCTATCATTTTGCTTTGACTTCGCTTTGTCGATTCGCAGTGAAGATAAGAGGCTCGTTTGAGATGAGCAAAATCTGTGAAGAACCGATCACCAGTGATCACAAGATGCATGCCTATTAGAAATGTGTCTGAGGGTACTCCGCCTTGCTCTGATGTCACGCCGAGGTATGGCAAAAATCTCTTGCGACAGCGAGTCGAGCGTGCAAAAATGAGTCTGGACTTTGTGTTAAACGTGATCTTCCTGAAACAGTTGAAACATATTTTAATAAAATGTAAAGGATATGATAATGAAAGATTACAACTTACAGAAGCAATTCATATAGGAATTAATCAGATCTCACTTCAGAAATTATTAAATAAAGATGCAACTATAGATGTATTTCACATACTATTTAAGTATCTCAAAGATACAGAGTTAATGAACAGGATTTAAAGAATTATGTTTTTTTTTCTTCTTTCTTTAGCTTTTTAGGTTTCCCTTAACATCAATGATCCACACTCCATCTTAGTAGGTGGCGGTATATACACCTAAAACTGGTTTGCCAACCGCCATAAAAACGTGACAGGGCAGGCAAAGTATTCAGAGACTGCCTCTGTGGCCATGACTGGACAGGCAGAGGGTTCAGGTACAACCTCCTTGGCCGCGACAGGACAAGCAAAGAGCTCTGAGGGTTCAGGAGGTTCTGGAGTGGATGCCGCCACCTCGGGAGGAGCTGTAGAGCAGTGTACAGCCCAAACACACAAGATGGCGGTCGCCATCAGAGAAAGTGCCGCTGATGGTGGAAGGACCCCGGAGACCACTGGGCTCAGAAGTGCTGGGAGCGCTTGAGGCCACCGGGATGCCGTCTGCTTGCTCATCAGTGGTGGGTCCGCCACACTGGACATCAGCCTCTCACTCCCAAAAGCATTCCTTGTAGACTCTCCACTCAACCTGAGGGGCAGATCTATGTACTGTGCCAGGGTCCAGTTGGAATTTCCCCCTGGCATCAGTCAGCCAAGTTCACAGTCCAAACCACTCCAAAAGCAGTCCATCAAAGTAGTATCATCCCATTAAGCAAGCACTGTAAAAAAAAAAATCTGTAGTTTTTACAAAATAATTTTGGCAGCAGTGGTTACCAGAATAATTTTGTAAAAAAAAAAATACAGAAAACCTGTACAAAACTGTAATTTACAAACAAGAAAATTTGAGTGAAAACTAGTAAATTCAACAAATCACACTGCTACTAAAGTCTGTTTTGTATCTTTAACATAAACTGACAACCACCATAACAATGCAGGTGGTAAAAGAGACAGCAATATCAGTTCATCACAAGTAGCTTTTCCACAAGCTAAAGTATATACTAATATATAGAAGCAGTGGCGGCGTTTCACAAAACCATAGGGTATGGCGGTGGGGGTGGGGTCACAGTTTTGATAAATAAAAAATCCAACGGCACAACATTAAGCACAGAAATATAGGAAAAAAAGATAGAAAGGGATAACGTTTAAACGTCGTCAGAGTTGGTATTGTGGCTTTATCAGACACTTGCACTTAACATTTTATGAAAATCAAGATCAAATGGAGTTCGTTTTTGACCAGCGAATGACGGAAGTCTGTGTTTTGTCTGTCATTAGAACAGTTGTATCTGAGGCAATCTGAATGGAGGCGGGGTGAATTTATGAGGTTTCGCCAAGCGGCAACCTCCCGCTCTCTCTCGTGATGCCAACAAGGAAGTGACTTAAACTGTAATTCATCAACTGGCCGCTAGAGGCTGGCTGCAAAAGGGAGTCAATCCCATAGACTCCCCATGTTAAAATGCCCAACTTTACAGCAGAAAAAAAACGTTTACAGCCTGGTTAAAAAATATATTTTGGTTTATATAGCTAATGTTGCCCTTCATGACAACTGTGAGGGGGGTGCATTTTTTATAAGTCATCCATTTAAATTATATTAAGCCTTAAAGTTCTGCATAATTAAGGGCGTGGCCACTTGAGTGACAGGTGGATTGCCGCTGCTGTCACCACCGTCGAGCTAGGTGGGTGTGGTTTCAGCAACCAGCTCCCACCTTTTTGCCCATTTTCGATTATCCGGGAGTGAAGCGCGGTGACGCGCTGCCAAGATGGCGACGGCCAGCTCCTTCAAAAACCTCTTCAGGAACCTACGGGTGACGTCACGGACACTACGTCCATGTTTTTATACAGTCTATGGGTTTCGCTGACAGTTTGAGAATGGCGTTACGAGCTTTAGTGACAAGCTCTTTAAATGCTTTTCATTGGATAAATATTTGTAAAACCCTCGAACAGACATAAGGAAGACCAACAGCATTGATTTAAAATAATAATAACGAAATATAATAGAGATATGAAGTTTGGATAGTTTTCCATGGTACACCTGACTGGGCTAGGGTATGGCGACTGCCATACTCTGCCATACGGAAACACCGCCCCTGTATAGAAGGCACACAGAGTCATTAAAGCAAACACTAAACACCATCATGGTAACACACACAACACTTAAATAATATAATAAACATTCATTAAACAACAAAAGATGTAACATAAACCCAAATGTACATAACTGATAACAAGCATGACAAAACTACTAAGAAACCTGATTATTTAAACAAAATACTGTCAGTATGTCAGGCAGGGAATTCTAGGAATATCAGCTAACAGTTTTTTTTACTGTAAATTATACATTGATTTGTTCTTTTTTTACTTCAAAAAATTGTACAATTAACCAGTGTTCGAACTATACAGTGGACTTTGGGGGAGCCCACTTGGTTTTTTTTTTATAATGGGGGTTTTTATTTGTGCGCTTGCGCGTGCCTCAAAAGAGGGCTTACAATGACTTACAAAGATACATAACAGCTATAAGTGTATGCACTACTTGCTTTATGCAAGCACTATATAGGATAAATCACTATACAGGATTTACCCTATTATACTTTATCGACACGAATTGATAGGTGAAACAACAAACAGAACAACCCAGCCACAACACATAATTGCGAATAACATGCCTTACATTAACGCAGAATCGACCACAGAGTCCAGCGTTTATATTTTTTCTACGAATCTTTCAGTTAACATGTACTAAACATGAGTGGAATTTGCACCGCAGCGCCCCCAATATAGCATGTAGTTATCTTTATTGAAGTGAATTAGGTTTAAATTGCATGAATGAATTATATTTTTGCAATTTTACACATAATAATCCACGATGATCACATTACACAAAACTGAAATTGCACGTCAAAATAACACATTGTCAATATTTTTTGAGACCCCCCAAAATTTCACAAATCACGTTTTCAGGGGAGCCCATGTCTTATTAAAGGGAGCCGAGCTCCCCTTAGCTCCCCCGTAGTTCGCACCCTGCAATTAACAGCATTTTACTGTAAAATTGCATGAAATGTCTGGTTAGATATTTTACAGTTTTTCCCTGTATATATTATGGAAACTTACTGTTAACCTATTAACAGTTTTATTCCGTAGCATCTTTACAATATTTTACAGCTAAAATTACAGTCATTTTTTACAGTGAGATGAGCCAAGAAACTCCTCCACAAAATGCACCAGCAGATGGCCATCTTGAAAAATGGCGTGGCTCCTTATTGCTGCTAGATCCATAACTGGTCGGACTTCTGTCGTCCGACCGGGATGAGGTGAGGCAAGGATCTAAATGCAGCAGTTATTTAATTAACACTTAAAGAAAATTCAAAAAGCCAGAAATACCAAACAGGGAACAAATACCAAAACCACACAAAAGCTATACAAAGGATGTATAGACAACCAACAAACAAAGACTGAAACCCTAACAGGGAAATAAATACAAAAGAGACTAATGGGTAACAGGTGAAGCTAATGAAGTGGCGTCGCTAGGAATTCTTGGCCCTGTGCACTGAATTTGATATGGGCGTGATCTCAAAATCACGTTCAGTGGGGAACATCAGAGAACATCCTAGTGGGACCCATGGAACAAACGTGGGTGACTATGGAGACAAGGCAACAGTGGAAAAATAAACTAAACACAGGAAGACAGAACAAAGGAACAATATGTCAAATTAAGAGTCTATAAAACACAAGGCGGCAGTGGCGGCGCTAGGGCGGGGCTTTGACGGAGCAATAGCCCCGTCAGAAACTTGCTTAGCCCCGGCCCAGCCCCACCAAGGATTTCCTAAACAGTGTTGGGAGTAACGCATTACAAAAGTAATAATATTACAGTAGTATATTACGTTTTGCTGTAACGCAGTAATATAACGCATTACTAATCAAATTTGGGTAATATTATTACTCGTTACAATCTCAGTAAAGCAAGTTACAACAACATATTACAACTCAAAATTAAGTGGTGAATT
>NW_015634502.1:949500-953651 GCF_001515625.1 Sinocyclocheilus rhinocerous
TAGTGTAACGCATTACAATTCAGAGACAGTAATATTGTAATGTAACTAATTACTTTCAAAAGACAGTAACTAGTAATATATAATGTATTACATTTTGGAAGTAACTTGCCCAACACTGTTCCTAAAGATATTCCTGTTTTTTAACTCTCAGTGTCACTTTCATTAACATTGAAAAACAAACATTAAAAACCTAAAAAAAAAAGGTTTTTATTTACAAATTTTCAAGTATTACAAATTTTTTCAATATTTCAACAATACAGTTTAGATAACATTTTAACACTAGGTATAAAGAAAAGGGATCCGAATAAGAAATAGGAAACTAAGAAACTATCAAAATAACAGATACAATCAATTATCCCCAAGTAGTAAAGCGCAATTAGTTATCCCTAAAAAAAATACACAAATTACCCTCAGCAACCCCCCACCCCACCCCAAAAAATAAAAAATAAATAAATAAAAACACATTCTGCACTTGTGCCAGCTAGTAAGAGAAAATTAAACACTACACAATACAAGTGTGGTCACCCACTAGGGGGAAATAGAATAAAATCATTATTTTCAGTTGAGCAGGGGGGTATACGTTTCCATATACTCAAGAAAAGAGCCCCAAATTTTATAAAAGTTCTTTGAAGAGCCCTTCAGTGAATGTCTAATCAATTCCAGTTTGATAAAGTGAAAAATCTCTTTAATCCACATTGAGTGGGTAGGCGACGTAGATGATTTCCAATGCATTAGAATCAAACGTCTAGCCAGAAGTGCTACAAAGGCCACAAAATCTGCCTTGTAACCTATGTGATGAACTGGTAAGGGAAGTGTACCGAAGAGTGCTGTTATCGCTACAGGTTTGATTATTATCCCAACTACCTGAGATACTGTCTCAAATATTTGAACCCAATATCCATGTAAACTTGGGCAGAACCAGAACATATGTGCCAAGGTTGCGGGACTCTGACGACAACGGTCACAGATAGGATCAACATCAGAGTAAATTTTAGAGAGTCGGACCTTAGTCCAATGGGTACGGTGGAGTATTTTGCATTGGATCCAACCATGATTGGCACATAAAGATGAGGAATGTACCCTGTATAAGATACTTTCCCATAATTCCTCTGGAATATCTTCTGATAAATCTTCTTCCCACTGAGATTTTATAGATGTTAGTGAACTTCTATGTAGGGAACATATTTTGTCATAAATATATGAAATCATCCCTTTCCCAATAGACCTCGGTTCTAGGAAAGAGTCCAAGGGAGTTGAAGTGGGGAGACTAGAGAATTGAGGATGCTTATCACGGATAAAACTGCGAACCTGCAAATACCGGGAACAATTGTTTTGGGGCATTGAAAACTTATCTGAGAGCTGTTGAAAGGATGCAAAAACATCATCTATATATAAATCTTTAAACGTAGATATCCCGAAAACATCAACTTCGCGCTGTGGATCGCCGGATCGGCTCTGTGTTTGCAGCGAAGTTTTCAGGCCCCTACACTGTTGAACGAAAACTGAGTGACACTGATTATGTGATTGCCACCCCAGATCGCCAAAGACATAAACGTGTCTGTCATGTAAATATGTTGAAACGATATTTGAATCGAGGAGACAAAACCTACTCCGCTACTGCAAGTGTTGCCCCTGTAGCTGCTGCCAGTTACTGTCTTGTCGAGGATGGCTTGATAGAAAAAGTTCCTGTCAGCTCATGTAGAAGGCTTAAAATTCAGTGATTCTGCAAGACTTGCCTAACACTCTTTCCTATCTGACAGACTGCCAGCGTAAAGAACTTCTGCAGCTGATAGACAAGTACCCTTCACTGTTTGTTGATGTGCCAGGCAGAGCTTCAGTGCGGACCCATGATATTGATGTGGGTGACTCTCCGCCAATTAAACAAAATACATATAGAGTTAACCCAAATAAACGTGCAGTAATGGAGGAGATTCAGTACATGTTGCGTCATGATATTGCCATACCCAGTCAAAGCCTGTGGAGTTCCCCCTGTTTACTTGTTCCAAAGCCAGACTCATCTTTTAGTTTCTGCACAGACTACCGCAAGGTGAATAGTCACCAAAGCAGATTCATTTCCGTTGCCACGAGTGGAGGATTGTGTAGACGGGGTGGACTCCGCTAACTTTGTATCGAAGTTAGACCCCCTTAAGGGGGGGGTCCCTCTCACTCCCCGTGTCTCTGAAATTTCCTCGTTTGTGATCCCAGATCATTTTATGCAGTACAAGGTTCTAGCGTTCGGGATGCGAAATGCCCCCGCTAACTTTCAACGCCTGATGCAGAGGGTCCTGGCAGGTGTCACAAATTGCGAGGTCTACATAGATGTTGTTGTCTATTCAAGTACATGGGAAGAACATGTTAAAGTACTTGAGAGTGTGTTCAGTAAGTTGGCTGCAGCTTCGATGACTTTAAATGCTGCCAAATGTGAGTTCGGAAAGGCAGTAGTCAAAGTGGAGGCTATCCTACAGTTCCCTACCCCCAGCAATAAACGTGAATTGCGCCGATTTCTAGGTATGGCAGGTTACTACCGGGGATTTTGCAGGAACTTCTCTTCAGTAGTTTCCCCACTTACTGATCTTTTTAAGCAGTAGCCGAAAGTTCATCTGGGACCGTGACTGTTCACTAGCTTTTGATGCAGTGAAGGACCTGTTGTGTAATGCTCCTGTACTCTCTGCCCTTAATTTTTAAAAGTAGTTCACACTGCAGGTGGATGCCAGATCGCCAAAGACATAAACGCTATCCTACAGTTCCCTACCCCCAGCAATAAACGTGAATTGCGCCGATTTCTAGGTATGGCAGGCTACTATCGGGGATTTTGCAGGAACTTCTCTTCAGTAGTTTCCCCACTTACTGATCTTTTTAAGCAGTAGCCGAAAGTTCATCTGGGACTGTGACTGTTCACTAGCTTTTGATGCAGTGAAGGACCTGTTGTGTAATGCTCCTGTACTCTCTGCCCTTAATTTTTAAAAGTAGTTCACACTGCAGGTGGATGCCCAGATCGCCAAAGACATAAACGCGTCTGTCATGTAAATATGTTGAAACGATATTTGAATCGAGGAGACAAAACCTACTCCGCTACTGCAAGTGTTGCCCCTGTAGCTGCTGCCAGTTATTGTCTTGTCGAGGATGGCTTGATAGAAAAAGTTCCTGCCACACTGCAGGTGGATGCCAGTGCCACAGGGGCGGGTGCAGTGTTATTGCAAGAAGATGAACATGGTGTTGATCATCCAGTCTCCTATTTTTCAAAGAAGTTTATGTCCTATTAGAGGCGCTATAGTACTCTTGCAAAGATTTATCCCGTCGCAGCTAAGGAACCAGAGCCGTGTCCGTCCATGGCTGTTCCCCTTGAATTGACCACAAAACGCCAGAGGTTGGTCTCCAGTGTGGAGGATCCCCCGCTGAGATCGGTGCGAGCGGCTGGTGTGTCCGTGTTCTCAGCGCTGGTAACTGACTACGGAGGTCGTTTGTGAGCTCACTGACTGTCCTGTCACGGCTATGGAGGCCGCCTTTGAACTCATTTCCTGTCCTGTCATGGCTATAGAGGCCGTTTGTGAGCTCTTTACCTGTCCTGTCACGGCTATGGAGGCCGTCTGTGAATTCACTGCTCGTCCTGTCACGGCTATGGAGGCCGTTTGTGAACTCACTTCCCATCCTGTCACGGCTATGGAGGCCGTTTATGAGCTCTTTGCCTGTCCTGTCATGGCTAAGGAGGCCGAGTATGAACTTTTTCGCCTGTTCATTTGTGGATAAAAAGACTAGTTATGAAGCTGTGTTCCCTTTTGTCCCACCCAACCTCCCTCTCCCTACCCCTCTGCCTGTCATGCTCTTCGTTCTGTCTCCGCTGTTCTCTGTCTGTCCCTCAGGTCATCCGTCAAGGGTGGCTAGCGGTCAGGATTTGCTTCGGGACATACAGCCTCCAGCTGCACCAGGGTTGGAGGATCCCAGATCTCTGGTTCCGGCCTTCGAGGCCTGGACTCCACTTCGGTCCTCCAATCCTTTGATGTCGCCTTGGCTCAAAGCTCCCTTGTCTCCACCGTGGTCCGTCAGTCCACCAGCTCCGCCGGGCTTCCTCGTCCCGTCAGCTCCGCCTTGGTCATTCGTCGACCCGCCCTCGCCTCAGGACTACACTCCTCCGGCTTTGCCTCGTCCCTCCG
>NW_015634502.1:953678-964415 GCF_001515625.1 Sinocyclocheilus rhinocerous
TCCAGCTCCGTTGGGCTCCTCTCTCCCTCCGGCTCCACCTTGGTTCTCGGTCGCTCCGACTCCACCATGGCCTTCCGGATCCTCGCCTGCGCCTCGGTTGCCAGAGCCGTCGGCTCCATCACAGCCCTCCGAACACTCCGTGTCACCCCGGCTCTACGGCGCTCCACCTCCGCCTTGGGTTCCCCTTTCCTCGGTTCCGTCTCCGTCGGTCGGAACTCTAGTCTCTCCATCATGGTTCCTCCCGCCGTCGACTCCACCGTGGACTATGAAATTTCCCACATTCTGTTCAGTAAAATACTTTACTTTAAATTTGAAACTGGTGTTGCTGAGCATTTCTGTGTACCTGCCCTGGGACTTGGAGACAGCAGTTCTCTCAGCCTCTCCCCGCTATTTTTCGTTACACCTCTTTTGATCCTTAGACTGGTAAAGGGGCACGTAACACTGTGCGTTCATAATTGTATTCATATGTATTAATTTGTAAGTGTCATATTTGGCAGTTGGCATATGCCTTTTTCGAAGCTGCTGTATATAAAAAAACACAAGGTGGGATTTTGGAATGGTTTACACACACTCAGGCACAGCACAGGGTTTGCAAATATAGTTTTTACTCTCATTAGTTCCTCTAGTATTTAGAATTAATAGTTTATTGTTCTTCATTCTTATGTCACTGTGACTGGGCGGATCAAGTTTCTGAACACAAAAGAAAAAAGAAAAAAAATTGGACTAGATAAAACAAAAAAGTTTACGTTTTTAACCTGTCTAGAAAGTTTGAAGTAGATTTATTAGCTAGAAGGCTGATGGCTTTAAGATTTAAGTAACTTAAGTTATAACTTTAGTAGGAGTAGTAGGAGGCGTTACAGTCTCAGATGAAGAAGAATTTAAAAGTTTTCAATTTTAAATTGTAATGTTTAAATAGAATATCAGTATGTTGGCTTACTCAAGCCAACATAAATAAAATTAAAAGTGCACTGAACTCTTATCTCATTAAATCAAATAAAATTAGATTCTTCATGATATGACCCACTAAAACGTTGTTTGTTTTGTAAAATAAATTGTTTAATTGACAGCTTAATTATTTACTTACTGGTTCACTGTCACACTGACTACGCATAGAGGCACTCTCCTGTACTGATAGTGGGTAATTATCTAAAACATAAAAAAAGTGTTAAAAGTTGCACAGCATGCTAAAATTATATTTGATTATTATTACTTTTATTATTATGATTAAAGTATTACCTGTTGTGGGGGTTTGTGTTTTTTTATGTTTTAACTTTAAATAAATTAATGAAATCCCAACAGCAGTCACTAAGACAACAACACCAGCTGTCCCAGCAATGACACCAACTGGAGTTGAATTCCCACATTCAGCATCAGATGACACTGTTCCGGGTTTTACTTCTCTAAGTCCCTCTGTCTCACATCTGTAAATGTGAGCAATGTTAGCATGTCCAGACATATTATAATAGTTTTTATTTAACATGTGTTACTCTATGATAGTCACTCACTTTGAATGCAGTTGACAAGTAGTGAAAGAACCATTTGAGTAAGAACCTTCTGAACAGTCACTGCATACAGTATCAGTTAATGCTGTTCCTGTAAGGATATTAAGATAATTGCCTTCCTAATGAGATTCTATAAGTATTACTGGCATCGTTCTTGTGACTGAGTAAACATTTTTAATAAAGCTAGTTAATAAAGCCAGTTGTTTTTGTAATAAATTTGTCTAGATGTCTTTCCAATTTATGGCCATTGTTTAAGATTTTCTGCTTGGTAAAAAACAGTTACACCTACCTGCTTGTTTGATATATTGTCCAGGGCTACATTCAGTGTGTTTCATGGCAAATCTACCCCCCAGCAAAAAAATCCTGGAGCCGCCACTGCAAGATGGGAACAGTTTTAGGACCTAAAATATAAGTGAAAAGGAAGAACTACCTGTTCCATCCATCCATAGAGGATGCTGAAGTGTCTCAAGATGATATATTAATCATTAAAGCCCTGTGATGGATTGGCCATCTGTCCAGATGGCCAGTCCATCACATGGCTTTTACTAATTAATATTAGAGGAGTCACAGAGTCTGGTGATGTCCAGTGTGTTTCATGGCAAATCTACAGCTGTCTTCATTTCGCTCAGTGCAATAGAATCCATCTAGTGGCTCACAAACAGTATCTGCAGAACGTATACAGTTTCTCTTTACCCTTAGCCCTTGTCCTGTAAAAAACATAAATCCTTTATATATATATATACATACAAATAATGTACTAGAAAGTACTTCTTTAAGTTTTTTTTAAGTCTTTTTTTTTTGGAGTACATACTCACCCGCATCACACAAAGTGCAGGGAAAGCACTTATCTAATCCATTGGGCTCATCGATATATGTTAATGCAGGACATGGAACACAAGTGGTGCTGGTATCTATAGTACAATGCCAATAAACATGATTTCCTACAAATGTAAAAATAAATAAATAAATACTTAATGGAAGCATGAAATATTCAAATGAACAACATGGGATATCTTATAAGCCACACTAGTAAACTACTAAATAATGTCACATTTTTATCATATGACTGAATTAATTATTATCACTGCATTCTCAAATAAGCATATGACCTCACTTTTTTCACATACAGGCACATGGTTACAGACAAGCAAAAATTATGAGCTGGTCTAAGAGCTGGTCTGTAGTACACTGGAAAATTGAAATTGTGAATTGATAACTTCTTAAACATAATATTATTTGCTTAATAAAAGCTTAAAAGTATTTAAGCTTTGTCACTAAATCAGTCAGTTGCCAGGCAAAACCCAGCATTACACAATGTATACTGTACCTGGTGCACACATGGGGCAGCATTCTCCATTTACCTCATATTCAGCACGAGCACACACACTGAAACACAGTTTGAAGTTCAAAGCGACAACAGCAGCAATGGACAAGATAAGTCTTAACGTAATCATGCTCATATAAAGTAAAGTGCAGGTTTGTTTGGTCCAGTTAAAAGTGCAGCCAAACGTTTCTTCATCAGACTTCATAAGTTCCTATATGGTTTCTTCAACACATTAGATGAAGTATTGGATTTTCAGTCAAAGTCTGGTAGCACTTTAGATTTCCTCATCAGGTACAGCTTATGGAGTCTTTGGATTCTTTGTTAGAACATTCCACAAATAGTAAGGAATAAAGAAAATCCTTAAACCCAAAGGGTTTTCTAAACTTATTGGGTTTCTTGCAAAAGACTGCAGATTACCGGAGACAGAGATTCAACTTCTAGGTTTAGGTTTAAGTTTCACAGATGGCAAGTCTCTTCTTGAAACAATTTGCATTCTGGAAAGAGCTGAAATGACAAAATGACAGTATTCAGTGTTACACCAACGTAAAAAGAAATAGTACTGATTTAAAGATCATTTCTTAATTAATTTTCTTAAACAAATGATACCACACCCTAAGCCCAGAATGCCCAGTTTATGTAGAAAACAAAGATTCATATACATAACACCAGATATACATAAGGTTTTAAGTGCTTTATCACAAGACAAAATAACCAGGGCATGAATATTTACCTGTTCCCAACAAATTTGCATGCATTCCCCTTTCCATAGCCTTTAAAACATTTTAGTGGAGAAACATACATTGCTGTTGATTTCCCACTTTAATTTTATATTTGGAATAAACTTGATCAAAGGCAAGTTTCACAGTTATCATTAAAATATGTTTTGTGCATAAAGTTAATGTTAACATTTACATATGCAGGCTTGTCCTGTGTAGGGCGTTTCACAACCACCACAGAATGAAGCAAACTTGCCCTGACTTGTTACTTGGCTTTAAAAACATAATTCACAAACAAGCATAGACAACAAGTTAAAATGAATAAAATAAAACATAAACAGCCATTCAAACATTTTCATTTTTACTTTCACTTTGACTGAAGAGTATTTATAACTCATGAAATCAAATCTAATCAGGAAGTCTGTAGTGTGACCGCATAAAATATGCCAGTATTAGGCTACTTCTAGTTTTGTATTTGAGTCTCATGTGAATCATATGACACGCAGTATGTCAATAACATAGCAACAATCTATGGCATTATTTTACTGACAAATGTCGAGAGCGCACTGTTATAGCACAAAAGTACATTAATATGATGCCTGTTTCACACATAAGGCTGATTTATACTTCTTTTTTTTTAGGCTGATTTATACTTCTGCGTCGAAACTAAACTTAGCTGTAGTTACGTCGAAGGTTGTGCGTAGCACGCGTAGCCTACGGCGCAGCCTGACCTGCACCTCTCCAGAAATGTAAGGCCTAATAATAGGCCTAATAATCCAAAACCAATCAACTTTCACTACTAATGCACAAACTACTTTAATTATTTTAATAAGTAGGCCTAACAATCGCGGAGCTGATGGTATTTTGGGTGCTGAAAAGCGGCGCAATTGACGGCGTCTCTAATGTTTAAAACGCCGCAATTGACGGCGTTTTAGGTGGTAAAGAGCGGCGCAATCGACGGCGTCTCTAATGTTTAAAACGCCGCAATTGACGGCGTTTTAGGTGGTAAAGAGCGGCGCAATCGACGGCGTCTCTAATGTTTAAAACGCCGCAATTGACGGCGTTTTAGGTGGTAAAGAGCGGCGCAATCGACGGCGTCTCTAATGTTTAAAACGCCGCAATTGACGGCGTTTTCTGTAGTTACGCCGTTTAAGGGATAATGAACGCCGCAACTGACGGCGTTTTTGGTCGGTTAAAGTATGTTTTTTTAAAGAACATATTTCGACCATGGCCGTAGCCAGGCTTTGAAAATTATGAGATCTGGGTGGGGTTAAGAATTGTACTAATAACCCCTACAAATACAGCTCATTATAAACACTTTTTTTTGTTTTAGAGGGATGAACATTGGTAAATTATGCCATATTTATTGCATCAAAATTTGTTAATTCTTTAGGTTAGGGGTGGATAATTTTATCAGTTGTTTATTATTCATGTAACAATACATATTGTATTGTTACATGAAATATAGGCTAGCCTATATTTGCAAGAGCCTATGCAGCAGCCAAACATGAAGAAACGTTATTGAAACTAACTTGCTGAGCGGCACATCAGATGAACTCTTATCCTGCGTGATGGGACAGACATAGGCTTGAAAAGTGTCGTTTCAGGGCCGCCCACGCACAATAGCATAAGCTTTTTTAAATTTTATTCACAAATAAAAAAAAAATACTATAGCTTAATTTTCGTTTATCCGTTTCTCGGACAAAACCAAATAATAATAATAATAATAATAGGCTAATAATAACAATACAAACCGCGTTGTCATTTCTCTTTATTTCTTTTTGTTCTTATTCCGATTTGGTGTTAAATCAAACTTGACTCATTCAAACAAAGAAATATTCCAAGCCCAGAGTCGGTTCGAAATAACTGTTTTGATCTGATCATCTTAAACTAGTCAGATTCTCTGGGTCTGAGTGCAGTTATTGGATAGCATATACAGGTGCATCTCAATAAATTAGAATGTCTGGAAAAGTTCATTTATTTCAGTAATTCAACTCAAATTGTGAAACTCGTGTATTAAATAAATTCAATGCACACAGACTGAAGTAGTTTAAGTCTTTGGTTCTTTTGACAGATTGGAGATTAATCCTAATAAACATGCCACTACAATAAAAGTCATGACATTAAAATACATTTAAAACAGTGTCTATGATCCCTCCTGCAGTAACAGCGTGCAGATCCTCATTTATCTCAGGACTGTGGTGACAGCAGCAGACAAGAGCTTATAGCTCGCTCACGTCACATGTAACCATATATGTTCTATAACAGGAAAAACATATAGATTTTATGACAATATGTTGTTATTACGAGAAAATATATCGTTTTAACGATAAAAGATGTCGTTTAAACGAGAAAGTTATGTCGTTTTAAAGGTCCCATATTGTCAAAACTGAAATTTTTCATGATAACTGAGGTCTAGGTGCTATGTAACTACCATATAAGTTTCAAAACAGTCAGTCCACAGTAAAATGCACACAGCCTGCTTAAAGTAGCTGTGATTTTTCACGAACCGTTGTGACTTCCGTAAAAAGTTGATGTCAGAACTACACAGTCACCGCCTTCAGTCACCACCCCGAGCACCGCCCACCGTCCCACTCTCCTTTAGCCAAACCCCCAGACAGCATCATGTCCATGCTATTGCTGAGCAACGACGACAGGGAAACATGTCGAAAAGGTTAACTTTAACCATGAAACCAGATCGGCCGACCTGTAACGTTACACTCTCACTCAAAGGATGGACGATCTGACAGGATTGTTACTATGAGGTGGATCACATCTAACCTGTATAGTAAAGACAATTATTACGACATAATTGAGTGGAAATTATAAATAGTGGCAGCAGTGCTCACCATAGAAAAAGGCCAGCATTTTGACATTTTTTATTCAACAGAAACGTACCCATATTGTACTCAAGGCATAGTGCAAGCAAGCCTATACCTAAACGAGCAAAACAAGCGCTTTCACATGGGAAATCAAATTTAATCAACAATAAAAACCGACGCCACGGCTTAGTTCAGCTTATTCGCACACGCTGTTGAATAATACATTTTCCTGTTATTCCTGTTATTTGCAGAAAGGGCAGTTTCTCCAAAATTGAAAATTCAAATACACAACAAACGAAAAGGAGAGAAAAGAACATCGGACCTCAGACTCGAACTCCTGTCACTAAAGCAACACTGCACGGTCGCAATGAACGCAGACCACAGCACTACAGAAACCGATACTCACAAGCGTATGCTCACTACATTTGACACACGTCAACTTACACAAAGGATAATAAAATTGCACAATTTGTGTACATATGATAAAGAAGACGAAGATACACGTGTACCCAATGAAAAAGTAAAAATATCACACGATGAAAGTCCAAATGTTGGTCACATAACCTTAAAAAACAGGACCCTTGAAGTAGATCGCCATTCAGATCGACATTTGACTACTCGTGTCTGACTGCCTACTGCATCAAAGGGGCTGGACTGTGTAGAAAAGGAGGGGCTGATTTTAATATTACAGAAAACGTCGTTTTTTACGCCGTCTTTGTCAAACGGAGCGCCATAAACTACGGCGTATTATGGATAGCCAAACGGCGAAATTAACGGCGTTTTGAATTGCATCAATAAACGCCGACATTAACGGCGGTTCTGCTGTGAAAACGCCGTAATTTACGCCATCTGTACCACAAAACGCCGTATTTTACGACGTTTTTTTAGTCTAAAACGCCGTAAAATACGGCGTTTTCTGCACACCAGGCGTCTGATTAATGGCGAATTGCGACCCGTTTGGCGTTCCATACTGAGTCAGCCGGCTGCTCTCGAAACGCTATCGCGGTACGTGCCGGTTCAAGTCGGACAAAATTTCTAACCAGCATGCACTGCTTCAAGTCAGCCGCAGATCGATCTGTGCAGTGCTGCATGAAGTCGAACGCACTATTTATAAATCGCAAATGATCTTGAAATTGTGCCCAGCTGACTGGTGTCAGATCTCCGCCTTGTAAACGCCCCCTAATTAATAGCATTACCATATAAAAGAGCACACGCCAGTATCCGAATTTATATGCTTGAGAATGACGAGCAGGCGCGGATTAACGCACAGGCTTGCCTAGGCTGCAGCCTAGGGGCCCCACGTGTGCAGGGGCCTCGGATTGGCCAGACTATTTTTTATTAATTGAAAGGGGTCATATGATGCGATTTCAAGTTTTCCTTTCTCTTTGGAGTGTTACAAGCTGATTGTGCATAGATAAGATCCCTGAAGTTGCAAAGACTAAAGTCTCAAAACCAAAGAGATATTCTTTATCAAAGTTAAGACTCTGCCACGCCCCCCTAAAACGGCTCATTCTAACACGCCCCCACATATCTACCCCACTATGTGGAAATATTTGCATAATCCCGCCGCAAATGTGCACGCAAAGAAAGAAGGCATGGTGTCAGTAACCGCAGTTAGTGTTGAAGCAACATGTCAGGGAGACGCTGTGTTTCTAGGCAAAAGCAAAATCACTTTATTTGGCCTTCCGGAAGTAGATGCAATTAGGAATCATTGGTTAAGATTTATTTACAACAGAACAGCACAACCCAGATGTTCGAATTTGTGCAACGCATTTTATGGACGACAGTTTTTTTTTAACCTAGAAGAGTACAAGGCTGGCTGTGCACAGCGAAAGCAAAAGCACTTTATTTGGCCTTCCGAAAGTAGATGCATTTAGGAATCTTTAAGATTACTTACAACAGAACAGCAATGCATTTTATGGACGACCGTTTCGTGAACCTAGGAGAGGAGGTAATTCTGACTTTGCTATGACAATCTGGCGCTTCTATATCAGCTACTGTTTTGTTATTAGTTTAAGTATTTGCTATTGACTGTTCAAATGCGGAGTTTTGCGCAGCGCAGAGTAACGCGTCGTGTGTGTGTGTGAGAGGGGAACAGGGTCACATAACAGGAGAGTGAACTGCTTGTCAGAAATCATAGCACGTCAGCTGTCTTAACCGTGGCTTGTGTACTGCAAACACATACCAGCTTCATCACTGTCTGTCACGCGACTCCTTTGCTTTGTTCCCCTTTCGGGCTCGGTCTTTACATTTAGTTTGAAAGATGAAGCTCGCGATTATGTTAAGTGGCGTTACATTTCCGACGAGTGCTTGCTGTGTTCGGCCAATCACAATGCACTGTGTCAGCTGGCCAATCAGAGCAGACTGCTCTTGTCAGAAGGCGGGACTTTGTACAAAACGAAGCGTTTGAGAGAGGCAGGGCATATAGGACCTACAATAATGTACAGTATTTGAAAAATAATGTGTTTTTTGAACATTAAAGCATGTCAACATATTCTGTTACACCAAATACACAAAATAATGATCTTTAAAAAAGCATCATGTGACCCCTTTAAATTTACTGCAGCGCGAACAAAAAAAAGACCCTCACTGGCCCATAAGAAACGTTAAAGGAGTATTTGTTGCAGAGCGTCTGACAAAATTAATGTCTTGTATTGTAGAATGCACGCTCAGCACCGCCGAGAGTTCGCGCGATCGTTAAATCGAAACCGAAAGTAAAACGCGCACTCGCGCCTTGATGGCCAGCGGGACAGGACCACGGGAAGATGAGTCCCCTGCACAATCTGACTTTGTTGCAGCCTAGAATTAAACTGCTGGTTTCGTTTGGCCAGAGGAGAACGGCAGTCGTTCGACACACTATTTCCCCGTTTAATACTGTAAAGCTGCTTTGACACAATTTGCATTGTAAAAAGCGGTAGCCTTTATAAATAATGGTGACTTGACTTGACGCGCATTCAAAAGCGATTTTAATACCCCGCGTTTTGAGAGCGACTCCCTGATGTGCACAAATTCGTCTACATATTTAGGCTGTTATTAGTATGTAGGCTATACTAGGTTGTGTAGTTGTCTATAGCTCTGTATCATGTTTGAAAAATGTGTCTCTATTCTCTAATCTCTATTTGCATTTGAAATATTGAGAGAGTAGCCTACTTTGATTATGGCTGTACTTATTGTTTGCACTTAATACACTAAGAAAGACCTGTGTTGTTTATTATTTGTTATTTATACGGTTTTTATTTCTATGTTCAATTTGTGAAAAGGACTTAAGTTAGGAGGTCAAACGTTCTAGCTCTTAATTCATGTACAGTTCTAAGGTCTGAGGAGACTCACATGAAATTATACAGGAGAGAAGCCAGTTAGTTTGTGGCAAAACCTCATACAGTGCTTGAGTGTTGTTGTGGGGGGTGGGGCCTCACACAAAGAACAGCCTAGGGGCCCAAAGGAGCACAAAGAAAAAAAAAACTTTACTGAGTCTGAAATTGAGGTCATTTTGGAGGTAGAGGTTTGTGCGCTTTTTATTTAATAATGTGTAATTATTGTATAATTGGAAGTTTCATATCATAATAAATTAAATTACACGATTATGGTCTCCGGTCTGAAAAATCCTACATGGGATTTGGCATTTCTTTATATTTACACAGTTTACTAATGCTGCTCAACCATTTTACGCATTAGTAGTAAATAAAGACTTCGCAAGTTCTCTTGTAAAATAAAATAATTAAAAAAAACAACATGGAATAAACTGATGCGTACAGAAAGCGAGTAAAGAACTCTCAACATTAGGCTACTAAAAAGGTCAGTTTAATCTCGCAAAAACTCATGTTAATAAAAAAATCTGACTGCACTGCACAATTAATCTCTTACACTGCATCTTTGTTGTTTATGATGAATTCGGTGCTTGCACGTACACTGCTTTTATTATTATTGCAGCTTAGATGTTCAAATAGCTGCAGTTCTTTGCCACAAGGAAAAGTGCGTACGCCTGCTCAGACCCTGACATGACGGTAAGTACTTTTCCACTGTCAAAGACAGTTTCTATAAATATGAATGTTGCCGTGGATTTTAGCCTACGCACACTCTGAGATCAAATCTGTGCGTACACACATTTTATAAATGAGGCCCGTGGTCTCGCTGACTTAAAAGGACTTGAAAATAGTGCCAAGTCCACGAGACCGCAGAATGTTCCATTCATCATTTTAGCTTTCAGAAGGGTGCTTGTGTAACCCCTCCGGTTCTACTTGACCCGCTCCATGCGGGATTTGAAGTAATGTTTCTGGCATGAGAGGTGGGCATTAAAGCTGCAGTCCGTAAGTTTTGCCTCTTTGTCGCCATCTCTGTTTGAATACCTGCACATACCGCTCCTCGAAAATACC
>NW_015634502.1:964953-966381 GCF_001515625.1 Sinocyclocheilus rhinocerous
GAGTTTTGAGTTACCTTGACGATTGGCTGATATTAGCTCAATCACACAAACTGTTTGGCGCAGCATTTCTGGCACTCCAACGGTTCGGTAATGGTTGTCACATTAGGTCAAGGACTGACAACACGGCTGTGGTCTCATACATGGATGGTCAGAGAGGATTACGCTCTCGCCCCCAGTGCAGGTTGGTGAGACGTGTTCTTCTTTGGACGCAGACCAGGTTCCTGTCGATCAGAGCAGTTCATGTCCTGGGTCACCTGAACTCAGGAGTGGATACCGTGGCCTCCCGGATCCACATCTTCGCGTCGGTGCATGCCTGATTTTCAGGCTGTCGTATGGTTACACCATCCAGCTTCTATGGGTTGATTGGATTTGCGTCACCTAACCTTGTGCTTGGAGTAAGCAATTTCAAGATGCTGACGCAGAAGTTCATCCTGTCTCTATCTGAATCGAAGATTGGTTTGTGACCATCGATCTAAGGATGCGTACTTCTGCATCCAGATCGTCAAGAGACACAGGAAGTTCCTCAGGTTTGCTTTTGGAATAAAGCTTGCCAATACTGTATTCTTTCATTGAACTGGCCTCGAACGCAAGGTGAATGGATGCGTCTTGGCCCTGTTGTGACGGGGTGTCTGAGTTTTGAGTTACCTTGACGATTGGCTGATATTAGCTCAATCACACAAACTGTTTGGAGCAGCGTTTCTGGGACTCCAACGGTTCGTACCCAATTGAGTGGTTGTCACATTAGGTTAAGGACTGACAACACGGCTGTGGTCTCATACATGGATTGTCAGAGAGGATTACGCTCTCGCCCCCTGTGCAGGTTGGTGAGACGTGTTCTTCTTTGGACGCAGACCAGGTTCCTGTCGATCAGAGCAGTTCATGTCCCGGGTCACCTGAACTCAGGAGTGGACTTACTCTTGAGACAGAGTTGGAGGCTGGAGAATGGAGATTGCACCCTCAGGTGGTGAGTCTCATATGGCAGAGGTTTGGCCGAGCGGAAGTGGATTTGTTGCTAAAAAAAATTTAAAAATAGAGCATAAGCATTGCCTGCTCTGGTTTCCTTGTCTCCTCTGTCGCCTCTGGGTGTGGACGCTCTAGCCCAAGAATGGCCCAGGACCAGTCTTATGCCTTCCCGTCGACCCGTTTGCTCCCAAACGATTTTGTTCAGTGTAAGGTTGGTCAGAGTGAACGTCTGTTGTTGGTGGTGGTGCCGTTTTGGCCCATTCATACGTGGTTCTCAGAATTGGTCAGTCTGTTAGCCGGCTCCCTTGGGAGGTTCCCCTCAGACACGACCTGCTGACTCAGGTTCGGGGCATGATTTGGACATCCCCATCAGGATTTTTGCAACTAATGGGTGTGACCCCTGAGTGGAGTTGAAATGTGTTCCGGTCTCTTGGCAGAGATTACCGACACTATTCTTAATTCTAG
>NW_015634502.1:967350-972652 GCF_001515625.1 Sinocyclocheilus rhinocerous
ATTGGTTTGTGACCATCGATCTAAGGATGCGTACTTCTGCATCCAGATCGTCAAGAGACACAGGAAGTTCCTCAGGTTTGCTTTTGGAATAAAGCTTGCCAATACTGTATTCTTCCATTGAACTGGCCTTGAACGCAAGGTGAATGGATACGTCTTTGGCCCCGTTGTGACGGGATGTCTTGAGTTTTGAGTTACCTTGACGATTGGCTGATATTAGCTCAATCACACAAACTGTTTGGCGCAGCATTTCTGGCACTCCAACGGTTCGGTAATGGTTGTCACATTAGGTCAAGGACTGACAACACGGCTGTGGTCTCATACATGGATGGTGGACGAGACAGCTTAGGCCCTTCCGCCCAGCACAGATTCCTTTTTGGGACTTATTTTTCAGTTGGCAGGCAATCCATTTGAGCCGTTTAAGTCTGTCAGATAACTTTGAAACCTTAAGCAGTTTTTTGGTAATCCTATCCTCTCTTAGAGGACTGAGGATCTGCAGGCTCTGTCAGCTCCTCTTGTATGGACTTTGCCCCGAGGCTGGTTAAGTCTTACTGCTTCCTAGGCCTAGTTAATTTGCGATGCTGGCCGTTCCATACCTTCGATAGCACTTCGTTCGTCATAGTGTAAAATCTGATGAAATAGCGCGCAGCACGCATATATGAGCATACGTGACGTATGCTCGGGGCGGTGCTAAGCGCTATTGGCCAATAAATTGGCGTGATGGTATAAGGGCTTCAGACATTCGTCACACCGGAGGTGTTCCCATAGCGATGACGTCATCGCAGCATCTCGTTCCCAATTCAGGGAACCAAGGTTAAATACGTAACCGAGATGTTTTACAGAATACTGAAGTCTGTTGCGCATAAACCCGATTTCAAAACATTCAAACTAGTGATTCAAAACGTCTCAGGTTACTCAATGTAACTAAAGATTTGTAATGGTTTCTAAGCTTCTTAAAGCAGTGTTTCGAAAGCGGCCATCGCTATATTTGCCTCATCTTTTATGTTTTATTGACAAAAAGATAAGACATACATTTAATAAGGTTAGAAAACATTTAGAAAATTCAGTTTGGGTGCTAATGAAAAAAAAACTTCCTTATCCTTACATACCTTGTAATAATAAGAACCTTACTTTATTTGTTAGCATGTTTGTTTGAATAAGGAAACCGAAAATAAGCTGTGCATGGGATCACAACTGAAACACAATTCTGTATGATGTTGCTATATACTTAACAATTTATGATATTATGATATAATTATGATATAATTTATATCTTAATAAATCGTAAATACAAATATATTTAGGATATACATAAGTCTATACATAAATTCATGTTGATGAATTATAAAAAAGAGAGGCCTTAATTTTTAGTTTTTATTAAGACCTTTTTTGTTACCGTTTATTTACTTCTATAGCCTATCTCTCAAAGCCTGTGGAGATGTTTTAAGAGATATGAGGATATATTTTCTCTGCGCATAAAGATGTTTTAAAACAGCTGCGTCATGATCAAATTTATGCACGAAATATTTAATATAATAGACTACAGTCAAGCACAGTCACGACTCACTCACATTTAGAAATTAAGTCCTTAATCAACTGAAAAAGGTCTCACCGTTAAGGTCATTTGGAGAAGAATTCTATTGAAACGAAAAAATCCTGATTCTTTGCTTCCGCCTTCTCAACTGAAAGTAACTTTTCGTTTTAGGTCCCTGCAGGACAATAATGGGAATTTCCCGATCAGTTGCGACCATAGAAAACACTGCATGAAAAGAGGTGTAGTATACAGAGCAGTAAACTCCTGTACACATCGCAGATTTTCGGACAAATCCGGGAGTATTATGGGTCCGTATACTGCCAAATATGTGCCAATTCGGATGTATGTTACTGAGGTATTCTTCCGTGCAACAGCCATTTGTTGCCATGGCAAGTAATCCCCTCAGAACATTTTTTTCAGCTAACATTCACACCTTTGTGCCACTGTGCCCTCCCCTTTTGGTCATTCATGATATATGTTATTGACAAAAAGATAAGGCATATATTTAATAAGGTTAGAAAACATTTAGAAAATTCCGTTTTGGGTTTCCGTTTCCGTTTGGTTGAACCTTACTTTATTTGTTAGCATGTTTGTTTGAATAAGGAAACCGTGGTATGATTCACTGAAGAAGGCTACTGCCGCAACGTTTGATTGTTCTCTGCTGCAAATTTAAAATAAATCGAAAAGTGATTAAGAAGATTAAGCTAGTGCGGATCCCTTGCTAGAATATGATGTGTTGATTGATCTATGCAGCCTTGACTAAAGTTGAGCGCAGTGAACTTTATTTTTTCATGAATAAGGAAACCGAAAATAAGCTGTGTGTGGGATCATAACTGAAACGCAATTTGATTGGTTGATTTGAAACTAAACCCACCCCTAAACCAGACAGCTATTGGGCCACTGAGCACATAGATTTTCCTCAAAAGTAATTTCATTGGTAAACTTATTCACCTGAAAACCTTACAGGTGAATGATATGATTGGTTGCAGACCATGGGGCAGATAGAAAAAATATAGATTAACCAACAATTGATTGTTTGTCTTTATTATGTGGAAATAGTAAATAGTATCCAAAACATAAAAACAGTCAGAAAACAATATCAACAGAAAACAACATTTAAAAATACATCTACTTTGAATGAAAGATTTCAAACAAATGCAGTAAATAACACATGAAATGAAGTTTCAAATGTTTCAGTCTGTAGCTGTTGGTGTCTTCAAGAAGTGTGACTTGAGATCAGATCAAACACAAAAGTCTTTGTAGCAGGGAGTGGGGTGTGTGTTTGTGATGGTGGGAGGAGATCATTTATGAAGAGTAGATATATGGGAGACCAGGGCTATTTGACACTTTTTACATAATATTTATCAGGGGAGATTAAATTATTGTTTGTCTATATGTAGTTTATAATTATAATTATATTGTTAGAAATTAACAATTGGTCCCTCGATATCTCTTTGCCGCCTTGAAGTTCTCAGTTCCTTAAAGTGTATACGGCCGGGAAGCAAGAAAACACACAGTCAATGTATTCTCAATACTTCAACTTTATTCATAGATACAAAGATATTATATAGGCATATGTCGAGGGGAGTTTCAACCCTTTAACCAATGAGGATATAGATGACATACATATAGGATCTTTGGCCAAGAACATGTGTTTATATAAAATGGCCATATGAACAGAAAAACATGGACATATTAGGAATAGACTTTTGCGAAGGAGGCTAAACTATCTTCATGGTTTCATCACAAACCTCATTCCTAGCTATCATGTCCTTATTTAGACATTTGAATAAGAAAAGCTAATGTATACATTTGCGCATGCATAGCTCGAATGTGAGTAAGAGACATTAAAACACCATACAAGAGAGAGAGAACAGATAGAGGAGGGAGAGTGAGAGGGAGAGGGAAAGAAAGGAGGGGTGAGGCATATTTGGAACATTCTCAAGACAGAGAGTGTTTTCTAACATATATATTATATACTCTTTGCTAGTTTTGACTAAACATAACTATTGAACAGTTTCACTGTTGCCCAGGGAAAGATATACGCCATACCTCATAACACACACTGACTTTTTGGGGGGCATTAATAACTATTGGTAGAGATACTGCTAGAGAAACCACTTCTCCTGATACACCAGTAAAGGACAAGGTCTTAATTTCTGTGAAATAATATGGAAAGAAGAATGAAACTGGGGAGAAAGAATGCCTTTAAATTATAAAACATAGATATGTTCTCTAATGGCTTTGTCAAAAAATAATAAGGCTAGCTATATTTGAGTTCAATAATATTAAGACTATTTTGAGGCTGTTTTGTGAAACTTCCCTGGCTCACCCCCTCCCTCCACCTGAGAGCACAGTAAGCACCCTAACTGCTGGTCATTAACATATGAAAGGTCTGACAGCCACCACCCAGCAAGCAATAGCCGTCATTTCAACGTCTCGGTTAAGTATAGCCTAGTCCCGATATAGTCCGGCTATGTGTAACCCACTTCTAGCCCAAATAACTGGCAATACATTTTTGACAAAATAACTTGTGAGATGTATTATATTCCATCATGTAAGCAAAGTCAACAGCGTTTACAAGGTGTTTGGTTTCATTTCTTTGACATGTTCAATACGTAGCCTGTGCGTAGCCACGATTTAGCTCGTAGTCAGAGCGGCTATCTGTAGCCCACTTATAGTCAAACCTGATTCACTGTAGTTTTTGGCCAGGCAGCGCATGAGATGGTTGATATCCCATCATGTTCGCAGTGTCAATAATATCTACAAAGATATAAGTGTCATTTCATGACATGGTCTATATGTAGCCACGATTTAGCTCAAAATTGGACGGGCTTCGTGTAGTCTGCTTTTAGCCCACCTGGCGAAATCGAGGCAATCTGTGGTCTAATTTTAACGGCTTGGCTATAGCCCTATACCAGTAACCAGACCAGCGATGAGCATTAGAGTCCTGCACGGGCCTCAAATGTAGGCCCTTGCCCGGCCCGATATGATCAGACCCTAGCCCGGCCCGTGTCCGATAGCTTAACAGAATTACCGGCCCGAGTCAGACCCGAGCCCATCTTTTTTTTTCTCCTTCTCCCAAAACAGCTTATACTACTGTTCCAGCTATTAAAATAGTTCAGCTTTGTATGTAATGGCAAAGTGATTATATTTCGTTTCGTTTTTTTATTAAGTTAATTTAGAAAAACGTTTGGAGCATTTTTTGTTTGTTAAATATACGTTTTTGTTTTTTAAAGTAACGGCCAAGCGGCCAGAGGCAGACAGTGAGCCTATGTTTGATCAATTTAGCCTTCTCAAATCATCAGGACTTGCCTAAATAAAATCTATAGATATAAAACAGTTCAAACATATAACAATGTTTAAACGTTAAACCTAGATAATATATATCCAATATTTTGTGCTGAGAGTAGAAGATGAAGCGCGCTTTGCAGGACATGGAGGCGCCAGCGCGACCACTTGCATTTTTTTCAGTGAATACGCCGTCATTTTTGCTCATAAAGGTAAGAGTAATACATCATTCGTAACTGTAAAGGGTTTACTTTTATTTGTGTGCACTCACAATACAAACAAAACGTTGTGCTTTTATAAAATAAAGAAAACAAACACTATGCGCTTTCTGCCGTCTCGTATTGAACAGGCGCGCTTCACAAAAATGAACCAAAACTCAGCGAATACATGCCTCACAGACATGATAAATATATCTATAGAAAGCTTTAAATTACTACTTAACGAAATAAAACAAATCAAAAACAAAAACTCTTTCATTAT
>NW_015634502.1:973256-974701 GCF_001515625.1 Sinocyclocheilus rhinocerous
AAACCGCCGATAAATTCCTGTGTGCCACCCTATCCAAAGCTTTTTCAAAGTCCAGACTAATTACATATCCATCTTCACTTTTATCCTTCATATACCATATTGTGTCTCTTATGCTCATTTGTATGTCAGCTATATCTCTTCCTTTTACTCCGTATGCTTGATTTGTTTCAATTATACTTGGCATAACTTCCTTTAATCTGTTTGCTAAAACCTTCGCTAAAATCTTAAGATCCGTGTTCAACATTGTGATTGGCCTATAGTTTTTTAAATCAACCTTTTCCCCCTTCCTTTTATATACCAGTTTCATTAACCCTATCCTCGTTCTTTCGTTAATTTCTTCTTTTTCAAAAATGTATTTAAAAACCTCATTTAACCTTTAGCATTCCTGTAAAATTTGCCTAAAACGCCTAAAAAAGGCATACCCAAAGTAAATTGCATGCTGTTCTTGAACCATTTGGAGTACATACATGGTTTTGGTCTCTTTTGAAAGGTGACACTCCGAGGTGTGTTCCTCAACAGTCAGAATCACTGTAAGTATTATTGGTATTGAGTAATAGAACTTTGAACACACTGAAAAATAAATTTAAAAATCCGCCTACATTTTTTTTTGTAAACAAATGCCTGCAGATGACTGTAGCTGGGAACTATTAGCTGGAAAATACATTTGGATCACAGAATAAAGTCTTACCAAGCAAAATGTTTCAAATTTGATAACAATACCTTAGAAAATGAGTGTTTTACACATGTTTATCTAAATTTATGTCTAGGCGCTTCCCAAAAAAAGCCACTTGGAGACTCCAAATGACCCTTTACGCACACACACAAACACACACACACATGACAGAAGTTAGCAACACCACAAACACATACCTCAATATATACAGTAAAATGTATAATATGCATAATTATATGTAAAATATATATAAATATAATTATATAATATAATAAAGCACTTACTTTTTGAGAGCGGCGTCTCCTCCATCCAAACCCATATCCGCTCATCTGCTTCAATGGATGAAACTTTGCGCTCTCCGTCAAAAAACTTTTATTTTCCGGCCAATTTTATTGTTATACATTGCTTAACAACTCCTTAGAACAAACGGGTTGTTTTTCGCGTTCTCTTTGATAGTTTTTGACCTCTAACCACCTCTTCCCCGTTATCTCTCATAGGGCGCTCTTTACGCACAGACGCACCAGTCTCCATTAAAGGCGGGCGTACACGGTGCGATTTTTGCTGTCATACGAGCTAGCAGGCGATTTTTTTCTCTCGGGAGAAAATTGCAGATGCTCGCATGGTCGCGGCTCGTACCGTGTGAGAAGGCGGGCCTACACGGTGCGATTTTTGCTGTTGTACGAGCTCGGGGGCGGCACACTGGAACGGTATGAGGTTTAACCAAGCGGCAACCTCCCGCTCTCTCTCGTGAAGCCAACAAGGAAGTGACTTA